>NC_040045.1:2062109-2100973 GCF_003713205.1 Coffea eugenioides
TCCAAGTCCGTGGCTATGCTGGAATACTTATTGCCTTTTTCTATTTAGTAGTTGAGTACTATCAGAAAGTTATATTTTTTTTGGTGATATTTGTTATTAGGAAATCTGTTAGATTACAGATTAGAAAAGTTCTAATAGACTAGGATTCTAGATTATGAGGGGCTCTCGTTCCTTTGGGAGAGGGCCGCGAAGAAAGGAGATTTAGGGGGGCGGAAGGCTTTCGTTTTAGGAGGAAAAGACTCAGTTTTTTTTCTTCGGCGACTATTAAGAAAAAACAAGGATTGTAAGCTTCCAACAGATTCTTCTTGCATGGCTTGTTCTCCATTAATAGAAAACTAATTTCATATTCTCTAGTCAAGGGACAACTGCAGATTTGGTTCAGCTATCACTGTGAGATGTAACTGATTTTATTTGTTTCTTCTATTTATTGGTATTTGTAAGTTTTCTGCTTTTATAGGTTGTGATTATTGTGTATGATTAAATAGGTGCACAATATTTAATTATTCACGTAATCTATTTGCTAATTAGAATAGTTGAATCCGTAATTGTTTGACTACTCTAATCCCAGTAGCAACTGACATAATTGGATTTGTGTCAGGGAAACGCACGATCTAATTTAAATAAACCCTCGTAGCGTATTTATTGATTAGAACATGGTATCTCTAATTTCTAATGCAATTGAGGAATTAAATCCTAAGGTCGTACCTAGGGTTATTCCTAAATTAGGGAAATAGTTAATGGTCGTACCTTGACTATCGAAATAGTAAGGAGGAATTGATTGTCAGATCGTATCGGCAGTTAAAACCTGTTTATAATGAATGTTGAAATTATAACTCCATCAATGATCAGTTACCTGAACCACTTCTGAAATGTATCCTTGGCTAGAGTTTTTCCCATTATTTGTCTCTCTTAATTAATTTTCATAGTTGATTAATTTGGTTAATAATTCGTTAGCATTTAAGTCTCAAAACCCCCGTTTCTCTTTGACTTGAAAAGGAGCGAATTTTCTCCAGTCCCTGAGGAGACGACCCTGCTTGCCGTTGTACTCAATTTAATAATTCATTAGACTTTTTGGTGACAATTAGGTTCTTTATTTTTGAACAGGCTCGACACCTGTCATATATATGTATAATACATACTTATATACTTTGGTATATATAATTAATAATTACATATCCAAATAAACACATTGCATCACTATTGTCACAAATGGGTCATTTGATGCTCAGTTGATGAGTGGTAGTATTGGTTTCGTAGTTTTAAATTCTCATGGTCAGGTAATACACAAACTCACTAAATAAAATGTTTGTAATTTTGTGGAATCTGCAGTTCAAGCGGAACCATTAGTTTGTCTAAAAGCGTTAGTATGGGCAAGGAGGCTTTGTTGCTCCACTCCATTAATTCAAAAATGTACTAACTATATATGAGTCAAATTTGAATTTATTAAAATTCAACTTAGATGGTCCAACTGATAGGCCTATTTGGAGCTCTACGTCACATCATTATCAAAGGTTCATGTTCTTGAAATTTTACAATCGATCTACTTTTTTTGATCCACAAGTCCTGAAATCTAGCAAAGTTTTTAACACTCGTCTGTCAATTACCAAATTATTATAGGATAATTTGTCAACTATGCTAAAAGAAGAACAAGAATGAAGGGAGTGCTTTTACTTTTTCGCATGATCATTCTATTTCTTCCTTTTATATACTCATAGTATTCCATTTAAGATTATCAATTTAGTTGGGTGTTTATCCATTTAGTTAGGTGTTTATTAAAACTTCTACGGTAATTAGTGGTCCCACTAGATACTTTAGGTAAGCAATGGATTTGAAAATCCTTTTTTTCTTAGCCTTCCTTAGAATATATTTTCCATCTTTAAATCCTCCACTTAATTTCTTACCTTTTAAACATTATTTCTCAAGAAACCACTAAATACAAGGATATCATGATTTTTATGCCCAAATTAAATTTTCTGACGTTCGTAGTCAATACTTTGGTTTATATCGTTTTATTCAAATCTAGATAATTTAATGAAAATAATTGAATGAAACTTCTAGTGTAGTTTATTTTGCCAACACCGGCCAGTTTGATCTGTTCAACTTTGTGCCAATTCATCTGCGATCCTCTTGATCAGCCGGTCCAAGTATAACATGATAAAATGCATTGTGACAATTCACGTAGGTATTAGTTGTTAAATTTTTGGTAAATTATCTTTTACCCCGCTGTAGTTTGATACTTTACTCATAACCCCCCCCCCCTTTATATTAACCCTCTCATGGTTGGAATTAAAGTGTCACTTTTAGTTTTTCAATAGTAAAAAATCAAAGGCAAACTAATAAATTGACAAATTTATCCTTCCATTACTTCTTTTTTTTTCCCTCCAAAAATAAAAAAGAAGAAATTGAAAAAAATAGATAAATAAGAACTAGAAAATGCCATTAAAGATTTGGTTTAAAAACCTATAATGATATTTATAGCCAAAAAATATTTGGTATTTTTTGTTTCTTATTTATTAGTTTTATATTTCTCTTCCATCTTTTTGGATTATTATTCATTATTTATTTTCCTTCCATCTCTTTTGTATTTGGAGAAAATTAAAATTTTATAGGCCAAAATATAAGTTTTTAAAATCATATATTCTCTTTTGAGAGAGAGAGAGAGAGAGAGAGAGAGAAGGAAAAAAGAAAAAAAGTAGTGCAAGGGTAAATTTATCAATTTATTAGTTTGATTTTGACTTTTTACTATTAATCATTAGTCTTAATAAATAAATTAACCGTGACACTTTAATCCAAACCATGAAAGGGCTAAGAGAGTGCAAGAGTAAGAAACCAATGTTATTAAATTTGAACTAAACTAGTTGGTTCGACCGAAACCAAGAACCAACAAGGTCACTAGTTTGATTTAACATTAGAACCCGGAAGGTATTTGATTCAGTCAAAACTGATCAAAACTTCAATTGAAGGTGAAAATTGAAAAAATCAAGTTTTCTTCAATTTTTTGGTTTTTTTTCTTTTTAAAGTTTCCTTTGCAGTAAAATTTTTCCCTTGCTCGACACTGCTTGGTCGTCGCCATCCACCTTTTACCCCAAACATGTAAGTTAGTTTTTTTTTTTGGGGGGGGGGGAGGCCAAAGAAAACCATGAACTTTAAGTATAGAGATTTCATAATAATTTTATTTTAAACCTAAAAATTTATATATGTGCCTCTACTGAAAAAAGAAATTATACGTTTTAAGCAGTGGAGCTAAAAAAAAAAACTTTCTTTACACGTCAATAGTTCATAGAATGGAAACAGATATATGTGCCTTTAGTTAACTTGATAATAACTCTGTAGAAGAATCATAAAAATTACAACCACACTTTTTACAAACCTGATTCTATTAGTACAAATTTAGTCCACTAGTGAGTTTTCCAATACAACATAATTTTGGAACATATTAAAGAAAGTTTAATGCCATCTTATTTTATTAGTGAATACATATAGATCCACTTCTTTTTACTTGATATATGGATTATATTATCTAATTGTATTAATAGAACTAAATGAACTTTATTTTATATTTTGTTCCACTGGAACAATATCTTAACTGCGCCACTACTTTATATTAGCTATAAAACTCATTAAGTATGCCAGATTCAAAGGTAGTTTTTTTTAAATATTATTTTATTTTATTTAGAATTAAAATATATTTATGACGTCATTATTACATCATTAAGTTCTTCAGTTTTTGAACCCAACCTTATTGGTTGAACTCATCGACTCGCTTGATCTAGATGATGTACGGTCCGAGTTTCAAACCAGTGGAAGAAACAAGAGAACAGGATAGAGATGAATTACAATATGTATCTAATCGAACGCCAGTCTCAAAGCTACATACGTCGTTCAAAAGCCCGAGGACTCAACTTTTGCAGGCCCCAAGACTAGGTGGTCGCTGGAAATATATAGCAGCAGCAGCAACTGAGATCCTCTGAAGTGCTAGATTTTGGGCGTTATATTTTTCAAACTAAGGCAGCACAGGATTAATGATATTTGTGCAGTCATTTATAGGCCTTTCAGACTGTTCTTTATCCAAGAACACAGAAGAACTATCATTGATGGCAAGTGCCCGCAATGCATCATTGTACGAAGAAGATGCTTCGGTATAACCCTCTTCACAAATTGTAAGAAGGTCTGCAACCTCCTTACTTGCATGAGATTTTGCTTCTTTTACGGCACTTAAAGTATTGGTAACGTTTGTCAGTACTTGATTGATCGATATTTCAGCAAAAGTTCGAGCATCTGTTGATGGACTAGATAGATTTTGTTTTAAGACTTCTATACAGAACAGCGTTTCTGGAATTTGGTCACAAATTTTGATGATCAACTGAAAAGTAGGATCGTCTGGTCTGACACTGAATGATGGTTTTATCACGAGTTAGGAGCAGGATTATGAGCAAGAGCTGATTCAGATGAACCTGAAAATGAAAGGAAGCCATTTCTGTTGCATATATTCTCAATGTAAAAAGAGGAAGGAATGAAATCTTTATGAAATGATTGGTTTTAGTGCCACATAATTATATGCTTTTAGTTTGGACAATGAATGTGAATGCAGTATCCAGTCATTCTGTCGGTGACTTCTTTCGTTGCCAAAGAGGAAAATGTTTGGTTTAGTTTTGTACTCAAACGAATGCACATTAAGATTTACTAAATGCAGTCAAAAGGAATAAAAATCTTCTTATACCATAAGTGAGTATGTTATAGGAGAAAATAATTGGAGAATGTACAAAAGTGCAATGCAAAACAAATTACGGATAACACTGTCAAAGAACTGAAAACAGAAAAAAGAAACAAAACTAATATAGGCACTCTTAAGCAAGAGCTATTTCGTATACGGTTTTCTTATTATCACAATAAATTACAGAAAACACGTCCAAAGAACTGAAAACAGAAAAAATGACAATGCTACAATGCCTACACTACAACAAAAATGCCCTTTAGCGGCATTTAAAGGTGTCAGTATAGATAATCTAAACTGACATTTTACCTTTCCTCACACCTGGGACGAGTGTTGTCCCTTCCAATGTGGGGATAGCCTCGTAGCATTAAAATGTGTCAGGAAAACTATGTTGTTATAGCATCTCATCTACCAACAAAAATATTTTTCTTGATAATTGAAAGTGTCAAGATAGCTATTCTACCACATTAGAATATTGCTTTAGAAGCTACGCTATGCTAACACTTTTAATTGCTAGGAATACATAGGTAAAGAGAAATTAATCACACCATATAATAACACCGAGATCCAATGTAGAACAACAAATAATCCTTCACTTCATTCATGCCACAATTATGTCAGATATACAAGTCTTTGAACTTTCCATTGAAACTCTAAGTTCTTTCAGAAGAAAAGAAACTATACTAATCTACTAACTTCGCTATAGATGCCATTCCGTACCTATAAAAAAATCAAACAACTAAAAGGAGGACCACCATTGCCTGAATTCAATGACATAACAATTCAAAAAAAAAAAGGAAAAAAAAGTTGATATTTAACTCCATGGGTCATCCCATCCCTTGGGGCCCTCTCTTTTGACAAAGTTTAACATTGCCTGGACAGCTTCCTGAACTCTGTTGGATAGGGCATGGTTTCCCCATTCAATTTCAACCTTTCTACACCACCCATTGCTCTGCACAGATTCAGGAGCTTCAAGTGAACAGAAATTTTTTTCTTCCCAAAGATGGTTTTGCATTGACACCTTACCAATCAACTCTTCACCAAGGCATAACCTAGCATCAGACATGACAGAAGAATCACGGTAAGGGCTTCCAGAGAATACCCACCTTCTAATCTTCTTGATGAATTCCACAATCGGGCCATGTGCATTGTATCAGCATGGAAACCATCAAGTTTAAGTCCATAATTCTCTATAACATGGTTATCAAAGCTATAGTTGTGCCACACCTACAAAAAAACAAGCCAGTGCAGTTCCCCACATGGCATATAATCATTCGAAGAACTGATGAGCAACAAAGAGCCCCACATAGAATTACATACAAAAAATCTTTACCTTTTTAATTGACGGGTCTTCAAAAAAAGGAGCAAATTCAGCCAAAAGATTCCTCCCGTCCTCATCAAGAAGATCTACCCAGATACAAGACTTGCCATTTCCAAAATTCGCTTCCGGTCCACAATAAATACTGCAGCATACAATTTCTCCATGATCAACTGGTGTTTCCTGCTTAACATCAATCTTTGATACCTAGACATTAGCAGAAACCAGTAAAATGAGCTCCCAAAAAAAAATTGAATGCTACTGGAGAGAACATGAATATTAAGCGAATAAGATAATTAAAGTACAGAATTCAACTGGTTGTATGCAAATGTAAAATAGTCTAAAAGCAAGTCAAATGAAAAACATACTTCCGTGTCACATGCATGGACCATATGCCTGTATTGATTTGTGAGCATACCAACTACTTCCTTTGCAGCAGAGACAGTATCAACCACAAGAACCTTGTCATAAATGCAACCAAGCCTCTCACGAAGATTTGACTGGATAATAGCTTCTGGTTCCACAGATCCTTTTCCTGTGGGGGTTCCATTTATTTTGTCAACACCAACAGACTTTTCAGCAGCAGCCTCCCTTTTTGTTACATTATGAGCACTGCCTTTATCAATTGAGGGATACTTTTCTTTCTGTTCTTCGAATAATTTTGGCAGGGAAATTTTAGGTTGGGAAGACTTTGGAAGTAACTGCATTGTCCTCGGAGAGATTTTCCAGTGTATATCTGCTTGTTGGCTATTTGATGTATAAGACTGTCTGCTACTTGAAAAGTTGTCCTTCATCTCACGATCTGGTGCAATTGTATTCACACTTACGATATTCGGTAGGCTAAGGTTTCCTGAAGAACAAGCTGAATCATGAACATTTCTGAACGAGAGAGGTGAATTACTAGTAGATGGACAAGATAAGTCATTATCAGTGCTTTGTTGTCTAAATTTGTGATCACTTCCATCTGTCAAACTAGGCAAACTAGAAGTCCGTTCAGCACAATAAGCTTCCTTTCTTCTCTTATAGTATTGAGTCACGTCACCCCAGGATTTGTAAGTAGGCCTCTGATAGTCATGCACAAACACATGACTCCTACTTGATATCTTCACAACGGAATGATCAGAAGCAGGGCCATTTGAGACATTTGAGAAGGATACGTAGCCAGAATGGGTTTTGCAATATTCTGGCCTGAGAGTCACGGTGTCATGAAAGCCCAAAGCCAACAAAATACTCAAATAAAATAAATGAAAATACATTATTTTGTCACACAAATTGAACTCATGACAAGTACAAACATTTGCATTATCAACTATTTATCCTATGTTTAATGAATTTGTACAAATCTCAATAGCATTACAGCTCTCTCTGACATATGGTGCTATGGAACAGATATTCTTACAGCAGAACAGAAAAGCAGTTTTCAAGTGAACAAAAGTGCAGAACAGAAAAGTGAACAGATATCCTTACATGTTCATTTCTGACTATGTAAACCCAAATCACCAAATGACAAAAAATAATTACCCAAAAAGAACTCAAAATCAGACAAAAGTAAACAATAGAAAATTTTCAAAAAATTTTCAAAAAATAGAAAAATAATAGAGAATAATACCTTAAGATACTTAAGCTTCAAATTTCCATAGACGACTCCAAACGTGAAGGCTGAAGCACGAGCCACCTGCCACCAGTTATACGAAAACGAAAAAAAAATCCAAATTAGATCAGACATCAATGAAATTGTGAGAAATTAAAGCTGGCGGAGGTGGATGGTTAACCAAGGCGAGAGTGCTGGTGCCGGAGTAGGGTCCAGGAGGAGGCGACATTTGCTACTGATCGCTGAAATCGAAGAAAGAATAACTGCAGATGCTGCGACTACTGCCCCAAATCTAAGGTCTCTCTCAGACTCAGAGCCCTAATTTTCGTCGGACACCAGTTTGGAAATTAGAAATGTTGGGGAGATGGGCGAGGGCTTCCCTTAGCTCCTGCATTATTCAGTAAGGAAAAAGGCCCAAAAAGGTAACTTTTTTTGCAGGAAACCACCAACCAAATTTACATATAGAAAAATTGCAGAGTATAACCTGTTCATCGACGACATCGATATCTGCGAGCATGCGGCTGGATTTCTTACCGGAATTGCCTAATTCGTTTGCTAAGAAATAATTTCTGGAGAATCCGAACTCGTCCTTTTCGATGTCATGTTGTTCCATTTTCTGGTTTTGACGAACCTAAACCTGATGATGAGAGGGAATGAGTAGGGGCAACGGGACGGCGGAGGTAGGGAGCAGAGGAGAGGAGAGTGGCCGAGAGAGGCGGAGGGCAAAAATTTAGGCAACCGAGAGAAATCAATTCAGGGCAAAAATTTATCATGCAATTACATCCCTTCAATGGGAAAGCAAGGGTAGTTTGATTGCGGAGAGATTCAATAGAAAAAACTCTGCGGGAAAGTAAAATTTTGGCCAAGAGTTTTGAGAGATAGTTTGCCGAGAGAGAGAGTTTCTGCGAGAGATAGAGAAGAAGCAAAATTTCACTGGGAGGCAAAATCAAATTTTGAGATTTCACTAAGTGTTTTGGCAAAGGGATCTTCCACCAAAATCAAACGACGTCGTTTTGTGTTTTAATTTTTTTTGGGTGTATCTCACATTTCCGCAAGTGTCATCAAAGGCTAGTTTGAATTGAGTGAATTTTGCTGAATTTCCAAAGTTGGCCAAAAAAAACCAACCCCGAAAGCTGTCTTCATGTTCAAAACAGCAACTTTGAGACAAATTTTGAATGCCTTCTGTTGAGTATCATGGGAAAGTGTCTTCTAACAACTTTTAGTACTTTGGAAGCAGTTTCCAACGGTACCAAGTTTTCCAATTTTGAACTCATAGAGAGTGAGATCTGATTTTTCAAAGTTTGCTTGCCGAATCTGAAATTTCCGAACTTAAAGGAAATTGAGGGTTTCAAACTCTCCATTTTCCTCCGATATTGCTAGACCATTTTACACTTGATTTCAAAGGCGAAAATCAGATTTCTCTTGTGTTTTTTTTGAAACCCACTTTCAAGCCTCGATTATGAATAATTAAGGCTCAATTCATGAATTCTCCTTAGAATGAACACTAGTACAACCTTCTCGATAAGTAAGGGATTTTAAGCGATAGTGTGTAATAGACAACTATTGTTTGCTCAGGCGCTCAAGGAGACCTTCAAGAGGATCTCGAGGGGAACACTTGAAGGATTGTATACACACTTACTCTTTTGTTGCAATAGGAGAGTGTTCCATATAGGAGTACGTAATTTGAATAAGTCTATGACATGCTTATTCTATGATCATTAAGTGTTAAGTGCTATATGTTAAGTATTTACCACACTCATGCATATTTAAGTAATGCATACTTGAATTACTCGACATGAAATACTTGAATTGCATATTTATGTGATGTGTTTAAATGATTAATTATGCTATGCCTGCATAAGTCAGTTGGAGTGAATCTCCTCGACTCTTAAGTAGTAAAAGTGAGAAACGGCCAATGGCGGCCTATTAAAATGACTAATGTCTACCAATTAACCGTAATTACTACCGTTAACCGTCAACCGTTAACCGTTTACCGTAATTACTTACCGTTTTCCTATCTACTTGATTACCTGGTACTTGATTACTTGATTACCGTAAATTACATGTTCACATGAAATTATCAAATATTGCTTACGTGTTTATGTGTTAATTGTTGCTAGTAATTGCTCATATGAAATTATCCACCATTTTAAGGCGAGTGTGTACTTTATCTCACTCGACCTACCAAAAAAATAAATTTTTACCATTCGTCAAGTTATTTGATTACTTGTGCATGTTGTAAGCTCTAAGCTGAACTTGGGCCCTGCCCTTGGTTACTCACCTACTCGAGTCAGGACTGGGCTCGGTCGGGTAGGTTGGAATCCTATGTCACCGTTTTGGTATATTCGAATATTACCACTGGAGGGATAAGGCGATGGCCAGACAGTACCGTAGGGATCGGGAGTTATAAGGTGCAAATGACCGAAATGGTTCCACTGGAACACCGTATCCTTCAAATATATGTGTATTTTGTATAATGATAACCGTTTCATGCAAATGTGCTATACTTGCGATATGCTCAAATTACTCGTAGAATGATAATTGTCTCATATTCATTGTCAATGTGCAACCCTGAACCATACATGCGGTATGCTCAATTACTTGATTTATTAGAACTGCTAGAGTATCCTGGAACCTCACTGGATTGTGTAGCTCATTCCATGATTTTATTTTCTTTAATAGGGTTCGAGACCAAGAGTGCTCGTGAATATTACTAAATTGCCTTCTTTTGAAGACTTTAAGTGTATTACAACAGATGGCTGTAGTAAATATTCTTTTGGGTTGTATTAAGCTTGAGAGCTGATAAATTGTAAGTGTGAGATATTTTGGAGTACTTTTATTATGTATTGAAGTTATTTGAAGTATTATTAAAGTATTCCGAGCTTGTGAATTGTGAATTGTAATGAGTCCTGGTGAGAGTTGGGCAGGCGTCCCGCGGATACCCTTTGGTTCGCCTTAGGGAGAAGTGGGGGCGTCAAAGTTGGTATCAGAGTTTAGGTTTCAGATCTTTGTAGTGTGTCCTAGACTTAAAAGTTTAGGATACCGGACTGTGGGATTAGTTTGAAAATTAAGTGACCACTTGTAGGGATGAAAATCAAAGCCGTTTCGCGTAATCTGTGCGCGAGGTGAGCTTGGACCAAGTGGTATTATGGTTCTTATTATGTGAATAAGTAAAGGCTTAAGTGTGGTTGAAATGTGAGCTGTAAATCATGAATGTGATAGGTATAAACCCTTTATCTTGACATTTGAGAAAATTTGATATGTATGTTGGGTAGGAATCTCGAATGTGGTGATTTACTCTTGGGACCGACCGGCTCGAGTTGTGAATTACCTTATTTCGGATTCTTGTACCCGAATACTTGAGAGTTGAGGGCAATCTTAAGGACTTGAGATCTCCATTTGTGGGGAATAAGAGTGAATCGATATTTTACGTGAATAGTTACAGGAAATCAATAATCGTTTGGCTAAGATGGCACGATAATTAAGAGCGGGAGGTGGAAATAATCGTAGCCCAAAAGATCCTTATGTTGGGATTGAAGTTGATCATGTTAGGGAACTGGAATCATCTAGTTCCAATTAATCTAGTGAAACACTATTTGTGATCTTTCGTAGTGGGACGATGAGAGTAGAACTTAAGAGTTTGTGCCCTGGAGATGAATGTACTTTTGATAATCAATTGTTTACTTTTGTTTATTGACTTTGACTTGGTATGAATTTTACTTGACTAAAACTTGTTTCATGATTTAATGAGGTCTAGTTTGTATTTACTTGCATAGTGATAATGTTATTTGTGTAAGTGATTTCCTTTTCTTTAAAAGTTGTTACTGGTATATGTGCATAGTTCAATTATAGGTTAGTGTGAGGTTTATACATATGCATATAAATTAGCTGTGAACATGGAAACTAGAGGACAACGAAAGGGACGTCAACCTAGACAACCCCAAAATCAAAGAGTAGATAATGGGTCTGATATTGATCAAAATGCCGAGCCAAGTGTTGGAAGAGGAAATGACCAAATGGGAGTAGTTTTAACTCGCATGACGGATATACTAGAGCTCTTAGTAGCTCAACAAGGTCAAGGGATTGGGCAAGGAAACCAGCGTGGAAACCAAGAGATAGGGGAGGATCGAGCTTTGGAGCGGTTTCAGAAATTCTTCCCGTCCAAATTTTCTGGAGGACCTGACCCAGAAGTGGCTGAGAATTGGTTAGAGAATATAAAGAATATATTCGATGCCTTGGATTATACAGAGGAAAGACAAGTCACTTTTGCTGTATTTCAACTTGAAGGAGCGGCCCGAGCTTGATGAAATGTTATAAGAAATAAGTGAAAAAGAGATCAAACTCCAAGGATTTGGATAAACTTTGTACGTGAGTTTAATGAGAAATTTCTCCCTCCGCTTGTCCAAGAAAAGAGAGAAGACGATTTTATAAAGCTTCGTCAAGGAACTTTAAGTGTGGCTGAGTACGAAACACGTTTCACGAAGTTATCTACATATGCTCCAGAATTGGTGGCTACTGAATGGAAGAAAATAAGACGGTTTATCCAGGGATTAGATTTAGAAATCCAAGATGCCCTTGCCGCAGCACAGATTGAAACATTTAGTGACGCTCTCGAGAAAGCGCAAAGGGTAGAGAGCGCAAAAGTCCAACTGAGAGCCTATCAAGCGAAGGAAAGAGATACATCCGATAATAGACTAAAAGAAATTGGATCACCACCCAAAATCAAAAAAAGAGAGGATGGAGTAAGACTATCACTTCCTGCACCACTCATGATAAAGGAGCCAGAGGGGACTACGTCACGAAGAGCTCCAGTAGGACAGATACAATCATAGAAAATCTAGCAGGCAAGTCAAGTCACAACGCCTCGTCCAACCTGTGGATATTGTGGAAAGACAAACCATATCGAAAAAAACTGTTGGATAAAGGGACGAAAATGTATGGGATGTGGGAGTACCAACCATAAAGTTCACGATTGTCCAAGGAGATATCCCCGAGAGACTACAACTCAACAAGGAAACAGAACTGTCCCTCGACAAGTCAATGGAAGAGAAAACCGACCAGTGGCATCTGCAAGAACACATGACATGATCACACAACAGGATTCAGGATTATCTGAGATTACAGAGGTATGAATTTCAAGAACGAAATTCTTTTAAGGAGGGGAGGTTGTGAGGACCCAAAAATTTTCTTAATTTACTTTATTTTACTGGCTTAATTAATTATTTAATTCGACTATTTAAAATCCATTTATATGAAAAAAAATGCCTCTTTTATGTTTTTAAAACGTTTTGTTAGAAAAAGTAACATTTTGAAAACTCGTTTAGTTCGGAACAACGAGTACACGTTTTTCAAAACTATATTTAAATTGAAAGTGTATTAATTTTGAAAAAAATAAGAATGATCAATAGTAGATTAAGAAAAGTCGTGAGGACTCACAAAATTTATTTATTTTAAACTCCTGTTACAAGTTTATTTAAATATTTAATTGCCTGTTTGCCCCGAATATTATTTTCTAACCTTTTTAGACCCAATTACATGGAACTATGACTTTCATGTATTTTTAAAATGACTTGTTATGGAAATTAATTTTTGGAAGTTCGTTTAGTGAGAATAGTGAATACGCGTTTTCGAGACAGTGATCGATTTGGGGATACAGTGAGTTTGAAAAATTGGAGACTTATACATCAGTCTTAAAAATAGGTATTTTTATGTTTAAGTACTCAAGTACTAGTAGTAGTACTATCGTTATAAGAATTTCTTAGAGGTTTCGCCGTAGCGCGTATAAATAAAAAATTCACGTATATCGAGTCGGAGCGGTTAATTGGCGAATTAAGGAATTTATTCTAAACTATTAAGAGTAAATAATAATAGTACGAATGCACGTGCATTAGAGGTTTAGTGCACAAGCAAAACAAACTCGAGAGGAATCGAGCACGAAACTCGCGCGTGCGCGCGGGAAAAAGAGTTGACCTTTGAATCAATGAGAGCCACACATTTTAGTTTCACATGGGAGCATCACACTAGATTAAAACCCTCCATATACTTACCTCAATTGCTGCCTCTTTTGCTTCCATTCCAGCCGTGCAACACCAAGAGAAAGAGACCAAAGTTCCTTCTTCATTTCACCTCTTAAACTTGCACCAAATCACTTGAAATTTCTACCACAAGCTCAAAACTACTTGGAGATTCACTTAGGCAAGGAGAAGAGCTACATTTCCACGATTTCTTGGAGCTTTCTTGTGGCCAAAAATCTGACCTTCATCATCTAAGAAGGTATATGACGATCAAGCTCTCAAATCTTAGTTCATGGAAGTTATATTGCACTTAGAAGTTCATGTATGCATGTGGGTAGTCTTGTTTATGGTGGATTCTTGTTGTGTGGGCTCTATGAACTCCCACTTTTGATGGAAAGACTGATTTGATGAGTGATAATGAAATTAATGGTGGTTTAGTGCTTATATTAGTGGATTAATGTGGTATTGTTGGTAGAAAATCAAAGGAGGTGCTTGGAGCAAAAGTGACCATTTTATCCCTGCCTTGTCCGACCACTTTTGTGCAAAATTTTGAGGTTATAATGGTTTGATTATGTTGTTTACATGTTATATTGGTTGTGTAAAAAGTTTTATTGAAAAATAACTTGATTTGGTTACCCAAATGTTGGATTTACGACAGCTTAGCAATCTGGAAATTTATCCCGTATTCACCCAGGCAGTACATTTGTTTTCACTATATCTTTTTACTCCGATGTCAGAATCGAGTACCGTTTCCGGCACTAGAAACTAGACATTCCCAGATTTCTAACGGTATAAAATACACATTCTGGTTCCATTTGATTGAGCCAAACCATTCGTTTGAAATCCACTGTCCTGTTTCGTTCCTTCCTGGAAGGCAGCACATGAGTTGCAAATTGATGCTCACGAATGAGCTGTTTATACACAGATTTTGAAAATGGTTTCTTCTGAGAAAATATAGCCTTATGAGTCTATTTTCTAACGCCACCAATCGCACTGAATTCCGTGTTGAATTGAGTAATTTATGATCGAAATTCAAAACTGACTTTGTGAACGAAAACAGTGTTTTGGACAGATTTGAAACTAACTACGGTTTGGGACTTGTTATCCAAACCTTCTTATTGTAAATCATATATCGAATATATCTTGAACATATTTTGGACATTTCTTACTGGAATTAACCATGTTGGAGATGTTCCTTGACCAAATGTTTGGAAATGGCAAAACGGAAGTTCAAAGGTAGCTTAGCCTTAGAATTTCTTGTGATTTCAACGGTTTTGTTAACCCACTTTTGTGTTTATTTCTCCATGAAATTTGGTAGAGGAACAACCCTTATATGGTAGTATTATACTGCTAATTTTGGTGTTATTCTGAGGCCGTTTCATTTCTCAACTAAACTTCCAAAATTCGTGACTTGATTTTGGAAAAAAACCCTTGTTTAACAAGGAATTTTGGGTAATTTTGAGCTACCATATGTTGGTGCTCGAAACTTCAATTCTCATTCTGTTTGTTTTGTTTTAAACCTGGATTACAACTCTAATAGAGTTTCAAATTTCAAAGGCTAGTTCAAATTGAGTGAATTTTGCCGAATTTCCAAATTTGGCCAAAAAAAATCAACTCCGAAAGTTGTCTTCATGTTCAAAACAGCAACTTTGAGACAAATTTTGAATGCCTTCCGTTGGGAATAATGGGAAAGTGTCTTCTAACAACTTTTAGTACTTTGGAAGCAGTTTCCAACGGTACCAAGTTTTCCAATTTTGAACTTAGAAAGAATGAGATCTGATTTTTCAAAGTTTGCTTGCCGAATCTGAAATTTTCGAACTTAAAGGAAATTGAGGGTTTCAAACTCTCCATTTTCCTCCGATATTGCTAGACCATTTTACACTTGATTTCAAAGGCGAAAATCAGATTTTCCTTGTATTTTTTTTGAAACCCACTTTCGAGCCTCGATTATGAATAATTAAGGCTCAATTCATGAATTCTCCTTAGAATGAACACTAGTACAACCTTCTCGATAAGTAATGGATTTTAAGCGATAGTGTGTAATAGACAACCATTATTTGCTCAGGCACTCAAGGAGACCTTCAAGAGGATCTCGAGGGGAATACTTGAAGGATTGTATACATACTTACCTTTTGTTGCAATAGGTGAGTGTTCCATATAGGAGTACATAATTTGAATAAGTCTATGACATGCTTATTCCATGATCATTAAGTGTTAATGCTATATGTTAAGTATTTACCACACTCATGCATATTTAAGTAATGCATACTTGAATTACTCGACATGAAATACTTGAATTGCATATTTATGTGATGTGTTTAAATGATTAATTATGCTATGGCTGCATAAGTCGGTTGGAGTGAATCTTTTCGACTTTTAAGTTGTAAAAGTGAGAAACGGCCAATGGTGGCCTATTAAAATGACTAATGTCTACCAATTAATCGTAATTACTACCGTTAACCGTCAACCATTAACCGTTTACAGTAATTACTTACCGTTTTCCTATCTATTTGATTACCTGGTACTTGATTACTTGATTACCGTAAATTACATGTTCACATGAAATTATCAAATATTGCTTACGTGATTATGTGTTAATTGTTGCTAGTAATTGCTCATATGAAATTATCCACCATTTTAAGGCGAGTGTGTACTTTATCTCACTCGACCTACCAAAAGAATAAATTTTTACCGTTCGTCAAGTTATTTGATTACTTGTGCATGTTGTAAGCTCTAAGCTGAACTTGGGCCCTGCTCTTGGTTACTCACCTACTCGAGCCAGGATTGGACTCGGTCGAGTAGGTTGAAACCCTGGGCCACCGTTTTGGTATATTCGATTATTACCACTGGAGGGATAAGGCGATGGCCAAACAGTATCGTGGGGATCGGGAGTTATAAGGTGCAGATGACCGAAATGGTTCCACTGGAATACCGTATCCTTCAAATGTGTGTGTATTTTGTATAATGATAACCGTTTCATACAAATGTGCTATACTTGCGATATGCTCAAATTACTCGTAGAATGATAATTGTCTCATATTCATATGTCAATGTGCAACCCTGAACCTTACATGCGATATCCTGAATTACTTGATTTATTAGAACTGCTAGAGTGTCTTGGAACCTCACTGGGCTGTGTAACTCATTCCACGATTTTATTTTCTTTAACAGGGTTCGAGACCAAGAGTGCTCGTGAATAGTACTAAATTGCCTTCTTTTGAAGACTTTAAGTGTATTACAGCAGATGGCTGTAGTAAATATTCTTTTGGGTTATATTAAGCTTGAGAGCTGATTAATTGTAAGTGTGAGATATTTTGGAGTACTTTTTTTATGAATTGAAGTTATTTGAAGTATTATTAAAGTATTCCGAGCTTGTGAATTGTGGATTGTAGTGAGTCCTGGCGAGAGTTGGGCAGGCGTCCCGCGGATACTCTTTGGCGTGACATTTTAACTTCTAACTATGTAGTGTTTTCATTAGGCATACAAAAGTTCAATTTTATGCATAATTTAAGAGGACAAGTTGACTGCATTAATTTGTTCGGTAATTTCTACTTCTTCAAGACTAAAAGAAAAAAACAGATGATAAAACTATTAAATAAATTATTTAAACCTGTGGATGCATCCTTCAACTATGAATCGAATTTTCACTTTGATTTTTCAATTTCAAAATAGGACACTTTAATTCCTAAAGTATAAATCTGGTCCCACCTTAGTTCCTAAGATATACAATGTGTCTTACTTTAGTCCTTAAAGTACAAAATTTCTTCTACCTAAGTATAAAACTTGTCTCACTTCCGTTAGTCAACAAATTTACTCGAAAGGGGTAAATTTTATATATAGAGACTAAAGTGTCTTATTTTAAGTTTAGAAATTAGAGTAGGAATCTAACTATGGTTGAAAAGTACAAAGTGGCATTAGCCGTATGAAACAAAAAGAAATAGGCAAACAATTATATGTACATCAGTACCTCTTTTAATCCTATTGTGCCCTTAGATTCCAATTGTAGGTAAAGACCCTTTTAGTGGAGTGAAAACCACCTCTTCCCTAAGTGAAACTTTTGGGCTCTGTGAAATTAATTGATCCACTCATTGGCTTGATGTTAGAAGGCCAAAAATGTTAGCTATATATATACACTTCATATACTCCTTTATATATTCAATCTTTTTGTTTTTGGATTGTGATTGGCAATTTTTTGTTCGCAGGTCATTTGGACATGATAGACGAAAATGTGCATAGATGCATATGAAATTCACAATCATGATCACATTGGAGCACCCAATTATGTTGAGAATGTAAATTCGAACCTGATAGGATCATCCTATGGCCTATTGCAATCAGATTCACAGCATGGATGCAATAAGGAGTTAATGGATAGTAATTGGTTTCAGATCATTCCTCCTGGTCAGGTAATGTACAGCTTGCTTTTATTTTTGTGTGAAGACATGAAATATAATTGTGCTGTATTTGCATTTGTATAGGCATTAATGTGGGCATGCAATCCTTCATTAATCCATAGTCATGTACGAAACACTAGCTTGTTAGTAGGCGAAAATATTCAGGTACATTTTTCCTTCTTCATGCCTAAGTTTTATGTCACTTATTTGCTATGATTATGTGTTGTTGTGGCTTTATTTTTATAACAAATCTTGTGATGGTTTTGTAGTGAAAAACCAGATTTCAGCCAAAACCATTAAGGAATTTTATTCTTGAGAGGGTACAAATTTTTTTGTTCGTCTTTGCTCAAAAATTTAAGGATGATTTAAGTTTCTTCGAAGGTAGTTTAATGCATTTTGATTGTAAATCTGAACATAATCTCCTTAGTTTGCAATTTCTGGTGTTTACTTGTTTTATGTTCACAATTTTTCCTTTTGTATTTTTTGCCTTAGTTTGCAATTTCTGGTGTTTACTTGTTTTATGTTCACAATTTTTCCTTTTGTATTTTTTGTGTGTCAGGGGGGTGTTATATGTCTGATTTGATGCGATGTTACAATTTGTACTTGCTTGGATATTTGGCTAATCAAAATTTAGAGAGAACGGGCTTTTACAAGTCCATGAGGTGTTTGGTGCCTTGCATCTTTAATAATACGCTTGCATCTCGTACTATTGATTATGAAAGCATGCTAAATTTGTCGGACAAAACTAAAAGGAGCATTTTGAGCTTACTACCAAGTAGTAGTGCTTTGACTGAAGTCCATGGTAAATTTGTGTACATGTCAAAATTAAGGGACCATAAAATAAAGTGACAACAAGACTTGAAATGTTCTTCTGCCTTATTAAGTACTTGTTATTCAGCTAGAAATAGCAAATATAAATTAGAATTTTTCCCAACTATGAATACTTTTATTGTTCATCTTCTTTGCAAAAGAAATCCCCACGAGTTCTCAGGGTGTAGGACCAATTCCATTGCAATGTTCAAATGTTCAATCCCGGATTGAAACTGAAAATTCATGACACCATAATAGAATTAGTGAGTTAACCATGCAAGTGAAGATAACGGTTACAATGACATTTAAAATTATTCACCGCAAAAAAATCGTGCAGCAGGTGATTATGACCAAATAGTGTGTCAAGTGATTCTTCTTTACGTGCAGCAGGTGAGCGACGGGTTTTAGGATCAATTTCTTCATCCACAGGACAACCTTTATTTTTAATGCTAGAGTGACTAGCACATGAGCAAGAATGGCATTAGAGCTTAAATTAGAGATCTCATGGTATTTTTTCAGTGATTGATTTATAGTTAAACTATCCATCAATAGTAAACATAGGTTTGCCAAAACACAGCACCAGAACCCGCAGTCCAATAAATGGGATAGGACAATTATTCATTTACAGATTACCATTGTCAAAAGATTCCATACTACAAATGAATAGTCACTCAAGGAAAAGTAATCACAATAATATTATCAGCAAATTAAGGAAACATGCGGATACGACAACAATTATTAAACTCTTTATGGGGTGCGTTACCATATTAAATTCTAATCCAATCAATATTAAACTCCAATTGCATAGCACGTGTGTTACCATGAATGACATCAATTATACTACAAGTCTAACCTCAGTTTTCCATTAGAAAAAAAAATATTCTATCTTTAAAGGAGTTTGTTTGCTTCACCTTGCTTCCAAAGAAATAGAACGGAAATAACTTTTAGCAAAGCTAACAATAAATATTCACTAAATATGGTGAATATAAAAAAATACCTATAATAGAACATACCTATGAGAGGGAATAAAATATAAAAAGATCTTACAAGCATAAAATCCCACACCATAATTTACTTACATCATTCATTTGTTGCTCATCCATAATTCACAAATTGTCAACCCAAATAAGTAGTTATTAGTAAAATATAGCTTTACCAGGCGAAGAGATATTTTCCAGGTATCAACTAGTGAGTTTCATGGATATTGAAAATCACATTAAAGATTAAACAAAAAGACTGAAGTTCATGTTTTACTGTTGAGTAATAAGAGAAACGTAAGAAAATGTGAGAAAAAATGTCGTGCCCTAGTTCATCGACCTTTCTCACTTAAACGAAAACTCATGGCTAATAAAAGTCACCTTGTCACTTATCTCTGGAATTCTCAACCGTTTCAAATTTTAACAAAGAATTCTATCACAACCACAACACTTTTGAATTCAAAACCACAAAAAAGCCTATCCTTTTTTTTTGAAATTTTGCGTTAAAATTAGCAAAAGTCCTACTTATTTGGACCTTTCCTGTAACATTATTTATTGTTGAAATTTCCTATTTTAGTTATCCATTCGACACTAGTATAGGCATAGATACCGATTAAGCAACTAGTTTAAGGAGTAATTTTTTTATTATAAAATTAATTTGAATTGAATTAACAATTTGATATTTTCAAAAAAAAAAGTGTAATTTTTTTTGTCATTTTTCAAAAAATTTTAAAAAACTATATTTTAGCAATTGTTGTCATTGACACTTAATTGTCTAGACCAACTTTTATCAACATAAAATTAGTGTCATTAAGAATAATTGAAGTTCTGATTGCAATACTCTATTCAAATGTAAATATTCAACCTAAGTAACAAAATAAATGATAACTAAACAAACGAAATATGAGCTCAATTGTCATGTTCAAACTACATATTCTGTTAATGGTTAGTTTTATATCTACCAATGAATAAATTACCGATGTTTTAAACAAATCAAACCTAAACTCATGGTGTGATATTTATATAGTTGCTCACATTTATACTTATGCCATCGTCCTTTCTTCCCATTTGCTTTTTAATAGTGCAAATTTCTTTTGATTATATTGGTAAAAAAATAACATATTTTACAAATTATTCCAATTTATTTAGAAAATGTTACTAATTTCATTAGAAATTATGTAATGTAATCATGGTTTATTAATTTTTTACTAAAATAAATGCTGCATACAAAAGGAAAAGATATTTCATTTTGTTTTACTTTGATTAGAAAAACTTGTGGTAGTAATAACGAAATAGTGACAGGGGTGCAAATTTCGAATCAACAATCAAGGTATACTTAATTACGGTAATTTTTTAGTTGATCAGACTAATATATGCCATAAAGTAGTATGATTTAATCATTAATAAATTGATAATTTTAGCAGTTTATATACCATTCACCTATAAAAATTATGATTATTATAAAATGACATTTTATAATAATTTACTTACTATTTGCCAATTAAAAATAAGTTTGATAAAAAAAGTGCATAAAATCCATATTGTAAATGATATAAAATATATTTGAAACACACGAAAGTTAATATATGGGTAAATTTACTATAATTTTCAAAGATTATGCTACAGTAGTACAACTTTAACTTTTATACTTGAGGCCTAGAAAATAAATTTATTAAAACACATAACATTTATAAATGATACATACATTTATTAAAATGCTTAAAACACATAACATTTATGAATGATACATACAATCATGTATTATACATTTACGTTACCAGCAATTACTAACTATAATATTAAGTTTCAATCATTAATAAAAAAATCTTAGCATTATTTTAAATAAAATTCCTAATACTTGTTTCATATAAGTTTCTTTAAGTAAAATAGTACATTTATGCCACAAACTAGTAACTTTTGACGATTAACTAAATTTACTATTCTATCAATAAGATTTACTATTAATCTATAAAAACTTACTATTACTTGAACTATATTTACTCTCCAAAAAATATGTTTCGAATATAGAGTAGTAATTTATTTTTAAAAAAAGGTAACTTTCATTTTTATTTCGATTTGCTTTTTGAGACATAAAAGTTACTAATTTATGGGTTTAACTTACTATTTTTAATGCGAAACTTACTAACCGAACTTTTAGGCATTGTCTTGTTTAGGTGACCGGTCCAACAGATAATCAAATGGTCGCTAAAAACGTTTTTACCTGTCATATTAGATAAAAACAGTTTCGTTACCATAACGATCGTTACTTCAGACTTTTCCCAGAAAAAATAAACAAAAATTAAAAAGGTACTCTTAACCAAGAGCTATTTCGTATACGGTTTTTTTATTATTATGGTACACGAAAAAGGAAGGTGGATCAATTGTTAATACTTTGAACTTACCAACTACCTCTTCTTATTTTCACTTATTTGGAATATCCTGAACTGAAGATATTCTGTTATCTTTTTTTTTTTTGTAATTTTGAGTCATTAATTAATTTGGTTTTTTGTTCCTCCTTGTAATGCTAGCTTCTTAATTAGGATTTCTAATATTCCTCCAAATTTTCTATTTTTCTACTCCTATAATTTGGCTCCCTCATGGTTATTACTTTTCAAAATTTTTGGAGTTACATCCTTAAAATTTCAAATTAAATAAATTGGTAATTTTGCTCATTTTTTTTTACTAATTGTCAATATTGTCTTTCAACTCAAAATTTCGTGCTCAAGCTCATGTGCTTGTTTAGCACATGTCTGACCGTTTTGCACCTAAAAAAAAAAAACTACATGTGGGTCACGTAATGGATTCAAGCTAAAATTTGGTTGGAAAACTATGTTGGGACTAAATTTGGCAAACCTAATTTTGTTATGGACATAAAATCAACATTTTAAAGTGAGAGATGAAAAAATCATTTGACAAAATATGAAAGATGTTTTGAACAATTTTTCCCTTATTTAAATCTAAACTAAATAAATCAAATTAAGATTTCATATATACAAGCTTCACTTAATAACTTTTATCCAAAAAATGTAATCCAAAGAAAGCTGAGTCATTAATTGATGACGAGGTTCAGATCTATGCTTTAAATTTCAAAACCTAAACCCTCGTGAACTGTAAGTATACAGGTCGTAATTTGTAGTGTAGAGGAATTAGAATCGATCCCACGAGAATTACTTCCAACTACTAAGGTTTTTAGTTAACTCGATTATCTAGAGTAATCAAGAATTTTAACTAAGTAAAACCACCACAATGCTAAAACATGTTAGTACATTTTAATAAAATCTTAAATTTTCTTTGACCAAATTTTTACAAAGAGTTATAATAATTTATTTGGGAGTTATGGAAATTATAATGTTGTGAGTTACAATGCATTTTGAATGGAGTTATTATACAATTATTTGAAAAGGAGTTACAAATGAATTATTTGGTCAAATGAAGAATTATTGAGTTTTTATAAGCCATTCAAATATGAATCAATTTTTAGGTTACAAATTCTATAAATAAACTACAATATAGTATGAAAAATGGTTATATGACGGGTTTTTAAATATGAGTACAAGTTAATTCCAAATTATACTTCTTTTGCTGCTAGTATACAGGTCAACTAGTATTTTAGGGTATAAATCGGGTCGATCCTACAGAAAGCAACTTTATAAGTACTAAGACCTTACTTACTCTATTATTTAGACTAATAATCAATTAAAGTAAGAGAAGTTGTAATTACTACTATCTAACTAACCTTAACTAGATAAATTGCAAGGTAACAATGGAGAAAATTCAATAGATCCTTGAGTCTAGGGATGTAGATTCCACTTATGGCATAAAAGATGCAAATAAATAGATTTACCACTTGTTACAACTCTTGTTTAACTAGGGATTCATTTCTAATATTATTAAATCTCATTCTCATGATGAAATGGCCTAGACTAGACTAGTTCCCCCTATTCTCATGGTAAATAACCAGCTCTACTCTTGTTTTCTTCATGAAATGCATGGTTAATCCATTTAAGTGTATTTCTATTCTCATGAGTATACTACTTAAACTCTATTTATGTTGTTCCATTATTATTACCAACTTTCATTGAATAATAAAAGCTTGTTATTGGTGGTCAAGTAACAATAAGTGATAAGCATGCATAAATAAACAAGTTAATACAAGGTGTAATAAGTGTAAATCATATCCACTTCATATCAAGTAGGGGTGGCAATCGGGTTTAAATCGGGTTGACGGGTCGGGTTGAGATATGGGTATAATAGAAAACTTGCTGACCCGAACTTGACCCGTCAACCCGAAACAGGTCAGTACACCTGACCCGAACCCGAAAATTTCAGGTTGGCGGGTAGGCGGGTCGACCTGAAATGACCCGAAATTCAATTTTAATTTCCTGATTTGCTGACTATGATTCTTAACACAATCAATTCCAAACTAAAATAAGACACCATAAGAGTAGAAATAATGTAATACATCACCATCCAAATCTAATAACTCCAACTTATACACAAGTCAAACAAATTCAGTTTGAAGAAATTAGTCAAAGCTAGGCAACAAACCAATGGAGTTTCAATCATTGACTTTTCAAGCTCCCTACAGGCCTAGTATTGCAGAAATTAAAAAAAATTCAATTTATCCCAATTGAGATGCTAGACATAATCCAATTAAAGCTTTCTGAAGATTACATTTAAACCCACCGTATTGCCCAAAAGCCCAATATAAAGCTAGAGAGGGTGGGGCTAGCTATTTAACAATCAGCTCAGAAAATTAAGGACCAAGAATGGTGTTCAGTGAGAAGCAAGAATGTGACGCCCCGAAAGAAGGAGGGTTTTCATTTTATATATATCTTGGTTGGACGAGCGGAGGAACGCAGCGTTTGAACTTGGAAAAAAAGAAAAAATTTTGCAAAAAGTGAAAGGGCCAAATCCGGCCAGTTCTTGGCCGGATTGCCGGCCGGATTGTTGGAGGTTTTTGAAAAAATTTGATTTCGTCTCTGGCCTAAATCCGGCCAGGAATCCGGCCGGATTGTGACGTGGCAACTCCGGCAGCCACTTTTGACCAATTGTTTTCCTTCATATATATCTTGTTTTGGCTGCAAAATATCTTCATTTTTGCTTCTCTTTGGAGAGAAAAACAAGAGAAAACCTCTTCATTTTCTATCTTCAATTTTTGTCCAAATCTTGTGTTTTACCTGATGGATTTACAAACTACTCCATACACGGGTAGACTAAGGAGGTTTAAAGCTTTTGACGGAGTGATTTTGGAAGGGAAGCTCTAAGGTGTTAGCTTTCTTGAAATTGAGGTGAGTTGCTAAGAAAGTTCCCTTTTGGTTTTAAGAATGATATATTAGTGCTTTGCAGTGGTTGAATATATTGTTTTGTGGAAGATTTCATGGGTTGAAGGAGTTTATGGTGAATTTCTGATTTATTGGGCAGTTTTCTGATTTTATATGATTATGGTTCATTGGTCTTGGAATGATAGCTTGTTGTGGTATAAAATGGAGCTTGTATACGTTGGATACGATTGTTTGCAGAAAATTTCTGGTTTGTGCAGAAATTCCGGTTTCTAGGGTTTAATTTGGGGCTTTCTTATGGATTGGTTATTAAGCATTGAAGGATATTGTGGCCTAATTTGAATGTATGGTATTGCTTGTGAACTATATGTGTGATTGTGGTTAATTGCTATAAGGTTGGGTATTTGATTGTAGGATGGAAATGAAGAATTTAAGGGGAAATGTTGTCCGATCTTTGAGAGTGTTTGGTTACTTTGAATTTGAGTTGAAGGGCTTGAGTTCGACCCACGAAATTGTCTATGATGGAAGAAGATTATGAGCCGTGGTTGGTGAGTGACCCCAAACTATTTCCAAAGCTACTTATAAACTGTTTCCTACATTCTTTACTTAATTGCATATCATGCATGCCTGCATGTGAGTTCAAGGCATGATTTGGCTTCAATGAGTTCTTGAGGAGTCTTGTGCTGAACACCAACGTCTCCACCACTTCTTACTGTTCATCTGGAGCACCAACGGGCCCTCTCTTACTGTTCAACGTTAAATGATCTATTTGAGCTTTGGATGTTTAAGTGCAATGATTTCACTGGCTCACCAGAGCAAAAATACGTACATTTGATCTCTGAATCATGACATCATCGAAATGCATTATTGTGAAATATATTGGATTACTGATTTTACTGGTTACTCGCTGAGCTTCTAGCTCACCCCAAAACTATTTTATTCCCCTCCATAAGGCTCGAGGTGAAGAAAGCATTTGTATTAAAGTTCTTCGTGTGAATGGTTGGAGGATCTGCTGTACCGTTGGAGTTTTAGTTTTATCTTGTGTAGTATTTGAGACTACGATTGTACTTATACTTATGTGAAAACTGAGGACCTTAGTTTTATTCGGGAAAGTTGTATTGCTTTGATCTCTTGAGATTAGTTCCCGCTTCGCTTTTGATATGTAAATTTTGGAACATGTGATGTATATTTGAGGACTGTATAGTGAATGACTGAGTCCCGGCGAGAGCTGGGCGGACGGTCCACCGAACCCTTTGGTTCGTTTTAGGGGGAGGTGGGGCTGTCACAAAGAAGATCTGGTGAAGGAGTCGTGGGAGCTGCTGAAACAAGATACTCCTCTACATGGTTTTCGTTATCTACATCGTAAGTTTGCGCCACCAGTTTCCGACCAATTCGTTTGCTTTGCAGAATTTAGGCTTTCTACACCCGCACACACAGAGAGATATGGAGTAGTACAGAAGAGAGCAAGGCGGCCACATTTCTGGTTTTGCCGTTTAGAAGAAAAGGGGAAGAAAGATTTAGGGTTAGGGGAGGATATTTACTGATATTTGGGAGTGATATGTGAAGCTCCCCAATAAGCTCCTTTATCAAGTGGATGTAAACATCAAGATCAGATCCTAGACATAAAGGAATGAGCTTGGGGCCTCCAATTAAAGCCGGTCAAGTCAAGAATCAAGTGAATGTGTACTGTCAACTGTGTAGTGGACCTAGTGGTATTTAGTTATTTACTATTTAGTGTTTAGAAACGGGTTAGCAGGTCAACCCGATTTTGGCCTGTTTTTTTTGGTTCATCGGGTCTGACTCGATTCTGACCCGAATCCTCAAAATCTAAATCCAAACCCATTAATTTCGTGTTAGGTTCGTGTCGTATTTTCAGATCGTGTCGAAAATTGCCACCCCTAATATCAAGTAGCCATAAGTTTCATCTACTCCCTAGATCTAAAAATTTAGCTACTCATATGAAATATGGCAAGAAAGAACATAGTTTCATTGCATGAATACATATTGAATCACAAGTAAAAGGTAGATAAAGAAAGCTAAGCCAAATGGGTAAGAAGCTCCCAATAATCTTCTATTTCTTCAACAAAATAAGTAGTACAGTAAAGTCTCCAATTGTTATCACAATATTCTAATTAGAGAGAATAAAACAAGACTAGAACTAAGCTCTGATACTAAAATATGATAATAATTGGTTCTAATCTCTCCTCTCCTCTTTTCTATTGATTCTTACATACTTAGTGTTTAGAGAGTCAAAAAGTGATTTTTTAGATAAGACATAAAGCTTCTTTGCTCTTCCTTTTGGAATTTTGAGTTGGAATTTTAAGCATGTGTAGCCAAAATTTTGTGCAGAAGTAGAGTTAGAAAGTAGTGTGAAAACAGAGCAAGTGACAAAGCAGGTTCCAAAAAGTAGGCTACAATACGTGACCTCAGGAATACGCGAGTCGCGTATTGCCATCTCGTGTTTTCACCTCTACGAATTTAGCTCCACTTCAACTAATATTTTCTCAATGATGGAGGCCGAACTAGCTTTTGTGGAAAACAAGAAAGTTGTAGCCCTTTGAGTTAGATTTCCAATGCTTTAAAAATCCAAACTGAAAAATAACTAAAATACCCTTAACTGGTCAGAGCTCTATTTCAGCTTTCTACCATGCAAATACACTTCTATATTTTGACTTTTTGACAATGAAAATGACTGAAATGGACTTCGATTCTTCTTACCAAATGTAGATCTATCTTAGCTTCAAAATGGTACGAGAATCACCTTAATCCGATCATTGTAACTCAAGATATAACCGAAATACCATAAGGTGTCAAAGTTGGAAAACTTGCATTTCTTCCCTTGAACATTTTACACTTCATGTCTTCTTTTTATAGCTTCAAATCATCAATAATAATCCAATTATCTTCTCAATTCTCTCCATTTGATGGTTGAATCATTAAACCTATCAAAAACATGAAGTTTTCACGATTAAAATCCATAAAAATGTAATATTCACATTTTAACCACCAAACACATATTTTTAATAAAAATCCTAACTAATTAGCTATAAAAATGACAAAAACACAACAAAATTAAATAAGAAAACACACTTAAAAACATGTAAAATATGCACTTATCATTATACATTGAACTTGGATGTTCAACCTATTTTCTAAAGGTTTGTGTAGCCTATAAATAGTGAAGTTTTTGAAGAATTTTTTATATGTACAGTTTTCTCAACAAAAGATTATTCTAAGTACTATTTTTCCCTATAGTTATTTCTTTCTCCTTCATTTTGATTTTCTTTGGGCTAAATAAGATATTGGGAAGCTTCTACTTTTCTTTGTTGTGCAAGTCAAAGGGAAGCAACAACCATAGAGTTGGGTTGTTGTATCCTGGAGGCAGCGCGCTAGAACTTCTACATCAATTAAAAACAATATTATAGAGGCATATATTGTCTTAAAGAGAATATTCTACGTGTCTCAACCCTACCGAACTTCTTATTAACTGTCAGATTCAAGATGGTTAGTTTGAAGACCAGAAATTGTTCTTGTACTCTCCTCCAACAATTTTAAGACCTAATTTGCACCTCAACCCATGCCAAATTAACTTTTGATTGTACAAATTATTTGCATTTATCAATGTAATATTGATGTATGAGATTTTTGTTAGTTTCTTTGTTAAATTTGATTGGAGAAATTATTGTTAATTATATGATTATTTTTAACTCAGAACCAACAAAACGATGCAAGAAAAATTAACAACTTGAAAAAACTCAACTAAACACAACTATTCTAGGGTATAGAATCCACTAAATGCTCCTAGTTATAGATGAAATGGTCAATTATCAGTAAGTATACCACTACTTTCATGTGCCTAGTCCTTAAGTTCCACCTATTCCATTTCCATCATTGTCCACTACTTTCATAAATTAACAACAACTGTCACAGTTTACAATTGGTGATCAAGCATTTACAAGTGTTAAATTAAGAATAGATGAGCTAGCATTCCTATTAATAGAACTAAATCAACTTTATTTTATATTTTGTTCCGCTGGAACAATATTTTAACTATGCCACTACTTTAGTTATAAAACTCATTAAGTCTGCCAGATTCAAAGGTAGTTTTTTTATATTATTTTTTATTTAGAATTAATATATATTTATGATTTCATTATTACATCATTAAGTTCTTCAGTTTTTGAACCCAACCTTATTGGTTGAACCCATCAACTCGCTTGACCGAGACGGTGTCTGGTCCGAGTTTCAAACTAGTGAAAGAAACAAGTAAACAGGATAGAAATGAATTAAAATATATATCTAATCTAACGCCAGTCTCAAAGCTATATACGTCGTTCAAAAGCCCGAGGACTCAACTTTTGCAGGCCCCAAGACTTAGGTGGTCGCTGGAAATATATATCAGCAGCAGCAACTGAGATCCTCTGAAGTGCTAGATTTTGGGCGTTGTATTTTTCAAACTGAGGCAGCACAGGATTAATGATATTTGTGCAGTCATTTATAGGCCTTTCGGACTGTTCTTCATCCAAGAACACAGAAGCACTATCGTTTATGGCAAGTGCCTGCAAGGCATCATTATATGAAGAAGATACAACGGTATAACCCTCTTCACAAATTGTAAGAAGGTCTGCAACCTCCTTACTTGCACTAGCTTTTGCTTGCCTTACAGCACTTAAAGTATTGGTAACGTTTGCCAGCACTTGATTGATCGATATTTCAGCAAAAGTTCGAGCATCTGTCGATGGACTAGATAGATTTTGTTTTAAGACGTCTATACAGAACAGCGTTTCTGGAATTTGGTCACAAATTTTGACGATCAACTGAAAAGTAGGATCGTCTGGTCTGACACTGAATGATGGTTTTATCACGAGTTAGGAGCAGGATTATGAGCAAGAGATGATTCAGATGAACCTGAAAATGAAAGGAAGCCATTTCTGTTGCATATATTCTCAATGTAAAAAGAGGAAGGAATGAAATCTTTATGAAGTGAATGGTTTTAGTGCCACATAATTATATGCTTTTAGTTTGGACAATGAATGTGAATGCAGTATCCAGTAATTCTGTCGGTGACTTCTTTCGTTGCCAAAGAGGAAAATGCTTGCTTTAGTTTTGCACTCAAACGAATGCACATTAAGATTTACTAAATGCAGTCAAAAGGAATAAAAATCTTCTTATACCATAAGTGAGAATGTTATAGGAGAAAATAATTGGAGAATGTACAAAAGTGCAATGCATAACAAATTACGGATAAAGAACTGAAAACAAAAAAAAGAAACAAAACTAAAATAGGTACTCTTAAGCAAGAGCTATTTCGTATACGGTTTTCTTATTATCACAATAAATTACGGAAAACACGGCCAAAGAACTGAAAACAGAAAAAAGAGACAAAACTTAAAAAGGTACTCTTAAGCAAGAGCTATTTCGTTGTTGTTGTTGTTGTTGTTGTTGTTGTTGTCAATTGTTAATACTTCGAAATTACCAACTACCCTCTTCTTATTTTCACTTATTTGGAATTTCCTGAACTAAAGATATTCTGTTATCTTTTTTCTGTGATTTTGAGTCATTAATTAATTCGGTTTTTTGTTCCTCCTTGTAATGCTAGCTTCTTAATTAGGATTTCAATATTCCTCCAAATTTTCTATTTTTCCACTCCTATAATTTGGCTCAATCATGGTTATTACTTTTCAAAATGTTTGTAAATTTTTTAATTTTTGAAGCTATACCCTTAAAATTCCAAATTAATTAAATTGGCAATTTTGGTTTTTTTTTTTTACTAATTTTCAATATTGTCTTTGGACTCGAAATTTTGTGCTCAAGCCCATGTGCTTGTTTTGCACATATCTGACCTTTTTGTGCCTAAAGAAAATAACCACATATAGGTCACGTAATGGATTCAGGCTAAAATTTGGTTGGAAACCTATGTTGGGACAAAATTTGGCAAACCTAATTTTGTTTTGGATGTAAAATCAACATTTTAAAGTGAGAGATGAAAAAGTTCATTTGACAAAATATGAAGGATGTTTTGAACGCTTCTTTCCCTTATTTAAATCTAAACTAAATAAGTCAAATTAAGATTTCATATATACAAGCTTCACTTAATAACTTTTATCCGGGAAATATAATCCGAAGAAAGTTGAGTCATTAATTAATGATGAGGTTCAAATCTACGCTTTAAATTTTAAAGCTAAACCCTCGTGAACTGTAAGTATACAAGTTGTGGTTCATAGTATAAAGGAATTAGGATCGATCCCTTGAGAATTACTTCCAATTACTAAGGTTTTTAGTTAACTCGATTATCTAGACTAATCAAGAATTTTAATTAAGTAAAACAACCATAATGCTAAAACAATGCAAGAAAAATTAACAATTTGAAAAAACTCAACTAAACACAATTATTCTAGGATATAGAATCCACCAAATGCTCCTGACTATGAATGAAATGGTCAATTATCACTAAGTGTATCTCTACTTTCATGTGTCTAGTCCTCAGGTTCCACCCATTCCATTTCTATCATTGTCAACTACTTTTATAAAGTAACAACAACTATCATGGTTTGCAAATAGTGATCAACTATTCACAAGTGTTAATAGGTAAGCTAGCAAACACAAGATATAACAATAATTAACTTTATTCAACCTTAACTGAGGCACAAATAAGTTCAACTATCACTAGAACAAGAAGATTTAATTAGACATAGTAGATTTAACAATAAATCTCATATTTTCAATATAACTAAGCATTAATGAAATAACAAAAAGAGTAAAAAGGAAGAAATGCTCATTCAAGTGAAGAAACAAGATTTCTAAACTTCATAATCTTCATTGCTATCAAAATTACATTGTTAAATCAAGAGTTCTTCAAGTTTCTTCAACAAAAATGAAAACTATAGCTGTAACTATACTACTCTAAGCTAGAAAGAAAAGCTCTTTTTCCAAGAACTAAATTATTTCCTTCAATAATAATGTTTCTCCTTGTCCAGGAGTCAAGAAAATAGCCTCCTAGAACCCCGAAAGACCATACAAATCCTTTCTTTTTGTCACATTAAGAATGGAGAAAGAAACAAAAAGTCAAGCAAGTTGTCAACTTGCAACAGTCACTAGACCTTCGAGGGTTTCTAAGAAACCTTGGAGGGATTGTGCATAATCCCTTGAGTGATTCTTCCATGGTTTATGTTGGGCATGTGATTCTTTACTTTGTGAGTAAAATGACAAAATCACAATTAATTCATCTATCAACTCAAGTGCAAAGTAGAGACCAAAATGAGCAACTTATACCAATTAACTTCACAAATTGACTAAAAAACAATATAAAACACCTTCAAAAAGATCACAAAATTAGACCTTGTCAATTTAACACAACTTTTATTCTGCAAATGTAATCCAAAGTTTTCCAATCCATAAATCCAAGTAGCATTCGAAGCTTAATCTTCCACTTAAGCTTGCACAATAATCATCAAAACAATTAGATTATAGTTATGGCCTAGCAAAAGTATCATGCTTTGTCCTTAGAACTTGCTTTCCTCGTAGTTTTGGATGCATCATTGCTGTAGATGGCAGTGTGGCAAGAAATGTAACCATCTTCAGCAATATCTGTCTCTGAGATATTTTTTAAAGATAACGGGGCTTACTTCTTCGTAACGGGGGAGATTGCTATTCATGCCACTGTTCTTTTTCCTGACATATTTATGCCGGATCTCGAAGTGAACTGGGAATTTCCAAGAATCTGTGAGACCTTTTATATGAAATTGTTAGGGGAATAATTGGGTTGCTTTAGCAATTAGAGCAGCGAAGATAATAATTGAAATTCAATGAACCTGAAATGAGAGTTATTTTTGAATCATCAAAAGGTTCACTTTGCAATGCTCAAATCCTGAAACTAGGGCAAAACGTGAATGGATTCAATTTTGGGGTAATCTGGAGACCTTGAACCAAATCAGGTGGCAGGTAGTCCTACTTGGATCGGTGGTTAGGATCAATTGAGAGTAGCAATATGTAGCTATTTGAAGTCAATCAAATTTAGCAGTATATGGTGCAAAAGTCAGAGACTAGGGTAGAATTTTGATTCGACCTTGGGAACTTGCTCAGAATCAATTGATTCAATTTTATATGTGCATGATATCCCCCCATGCTTTGTGATTTTGCAGGATGACTCAACCTTCAAATTCAAATATGAGACCTGAAGCAACAAACTACAAAGCAATTGGAAATCTAAAAGTGATTTTTCAATAAAGGATGATTGAATTTTGAAACTCAAAGTCTAAAGTTCAAAGCAAGCAACAGACCATCAAGCGGGTGGGAACCTCAGGTCATTGTTGGGTAGCGGTATTTTCACATTAATTTGATTGCATTTCATGTAGTCCGTTTAACTTCTTAAAAAAAAAGAGGAAAAAAAAAGAAGAAGAAGAGACCCTGAATTTTCTCTTTAAAAAATGTTAGAATTTTCTCATCACATATAGCTCAATTGCATTGTTTTTAGTATTAGCCCCATGACATTCAAGTTTCAAATTGCAATCCCTAATTTTTAAATTTCAATAAAGTTGGTCACTTTCATAGCAAGTGCCGCTTCCGTATCAAGCATATAAATTTCAAAGCAAGTTCCAATTCCTTGGTTTTTCAAATTCCAAATCCCTATCAATTTCGAATTCACTCCCTGATTGTTTCAAGAGTTAGCCACTTATGTAGCAAGTGTGTTGATTTCAAAAAGAGTTTCAAATTTCAATCCCAATTTTAAATCCCACTCTATGGCGGTGAAATTCTCACTCAAATTTGCGCATTCACCATTTCTTGAAACTCGAAACTTTTTATTTCAACAAGAAGGAACTTCACAAATCTTGAATTCCCGTGATCCATCACGGTTTATTTTAACTCGAAACCTTTAGAGGAGTTGTAGGTAACCTCACTTGATAATTTTCTTTTGCTTTATATTATATTTGTCTACTTTTTAAAAAAAAATTTTTGCTTCCATTTCTTAGTTGAAAATAGTGATTCCTTTTGGGATGTTTTGGTTTGAGATTTTGTCATGTTGCTTTCCCTTTTAGATCCATGTAGGGCATTGCTATAAACTTTTATGAAGTTTTGTTGAGTTTTCTTTATGAAAAATAGAAAGTTGAGATGTGGGTTTTTGTTGTATTTTCTTGAACATTGTTTCTTTTTGTACAAAAATACAATGCTTCCAAGGTGATTTTGATGTTACAAATGTGTTTAGAATGATGAAAAAAGTTAGTAGATGTAAATAGTTGAACTATAAAATCATGGAAATATTTTTCCGGCAAAGATTCCAGCTATTTGGCCGGAAGTCTTGTAAAAGTCCCGCTAACTTCATTGCTTAAAGTCAACCAGATAACAAAACCTATACATTTGACTTAAAGTCAACCATTTCTTCTTCAATTTGTGGCACTTTGCCTCTCTTTCCTTCATTTTTTTTTCGTTTTGTTTTTTTTTTCTTGTTTTGCTTCATTTTTTATCTAAATACTTATTATATGGTTGGGCTAATTTTAGATCATAACATGGGCTAATCAACATTCTTATATTGGGCGCGCTTATTGTTCTTCCTTGTTTTGTTTGTAAAATGGATCATGGGCTGAAAAGTGGGTTTGGTGAGTTTGAATTGGGTAACTTTGTTAGGATTTAAGGTTTGAGTTATTTTGGATTGGGCTTGTTAGTTCAGTTCATGTAAACTACATGCATTTTGATGTTACTTAGGTAGTCTTGTTTGGGTTAAGAGACAGTTCATTTGTCCAAATTTGTCATGCTAAAGATTTTGTTAAAGCATAAGAACTAAAGCTCTTTTCTTTATTTTTCTTTTAACATGTTATTTTAGACTTTAATTTTTCTGAAAAATTTTGTTGCGCCATTATATTCACTGATTTATACCGTAATCTACAAGAAGCATTTGCAATTTGCTCCCTAATGTTTGCATAATTATACTTTGGCCCAAAAATTGTGGAAATGGATAAATTTCTTCCTTTTAGAGTTTTGATCTCTCTTTACGATGTCTCATGCATATGTTGGTGAACTAATTCTGGTTTTTTAAGTACAATTAGGGTTTAAATAAATTTGTTCAATTTAAAGTTTCAATTTGGCAACTTTAGAAATTAATGCAAATAGTTTTTGTTCAATGGCTCAAACTATGTTTTAGTGGTTAATTAGTTCAATCTGATTATATTATGAATAATAGAGTAGTAAAAAATTACTTTTGCAGAATTTGCATTTTAGCCCCAATGTTTAATAAATTCATACGTGTGCCCTAAAACTTTTAATTTTTTGATTTTAGTCCCTAAGAATCTTTGTTGATTTTATTATTAAGGTTCCCCTTGGCTTTTTGATTCATCATGCATTGCTTGGAATGTTAATTTATTAGATTAAGTTTCTTTATCTTTAATAATTAATTGTCAATTAAATTGATACATTGACCCATTTGTTGATTTTGAAAAAATAGACAACTCTCCCTTCCTTTCACGTAATCACTACTTTAAAAGAGAGGTATACATATTATTCTTTAAATTTGTTCTATGTGCTCCTATGTGTTTATATGTTTCATGTGTTTTTCTTTTATTTATTTTAATTTTTTCATGTTTGTTTTATTTAAATCTTATGATTATTTGGAGGGTATTTAAATGCCCAAATTGTAATAGATAGGTTGTATCCTCTTGCACAAGAAATGCAATTAGATAGGTAATGTAATAGGTACAAGAAATGCAATTAGATAGGTAATGTAATAGGTAGGTTTTATTTTTGCAAGAAATGTTATTAATTAGATAAATGTAATAGATATGTTAAATAGATTTATTATCTTATATTCCCCCTTTTAGATTGTAGTTAGAACTCTCAATATAATAGTTAGGTCTTATGTACTTGTGTGGCTATCTGCTTATGTGTTTTATTTGTTTTTCTTAGGATTTTACATTTAGATATTATGTCTATGTGCTATGAGCACTACATGCTCTACGTGTTCTATGTATTTATTTATTTTGATTATGCTATATATATTTATAATAAGTGCATGATGTCAACATACTAGTCCAATATTAGTTGTGGCTTTTCATCCCAATTTTTCCCTAATCCAATGCTAATGAAAACTTGTACAAATGGGCTAATCTAATGTTAGACCGTTAGACCATCTATGCGCTAGATTCATACTTTGGTATGAAACTTATTGCATTTCATATAATTTTTTTTATTTTAAATTATTTTCATTTGCATGGTACGTCCTCTTTATTATTCCCTTATACCTATGTGTGCAAGTTGTGACAGCCCCACCTCTCCCTAGGGCGAACCCTAGGGTATCAACGGGCTGCCTACCCAACTCTCGCCAGGACTCAGTCGTTCAAAGAACTAATATCATCAATGAAACAGAGGAAACATCTTCCGATACAGGGAATTGAAACCCTAATTAACATATAATCACCAATCCAACGATCCAATTTAGTACATATATCATCACATTGATTATATGTGATTACCACTCCACACTCAAAATTACATAGCATAAGTCATACTTAAGAATTTAAGCTTACAAGTTTGCTTAAACAAGATTACAACCTCAAAACGCAAGTACGATCAAAATAAAGCTAAGAAAGTTCTTGATCAAATCCCTTCCCGATCTGTTAAGGAAAACAAATAGAGTGGGGTGAGCTAACGCCCAGTGAGGTTCCAAATAAGACAAGTAAACACATAGCCATGAAAGATCACAAAATAGCCAAATAAACACCGTATAGTAAAATAACAGTTAAATCACAGTTCAATTCAAGGATACGGGTGGCTTTCAAAAGCCAATGATCCATTTGAGCTTGATCATAATTGCCTCCTGTTGACACTCCGTCAACACTTGTATGCACAGTATATAGGGTCCGTAAAACACCACTTTCATCAATTTCCGTCCACCAATCAACCCCCTACCGGACCCGCACGCCACAAACAGTAGTTTGGTAATACTCGAGTATATCAGGAATTCAAGATTCCAAAGAAACAGGATCAAGTCGAGGATTTTACCACTGATGGTGCTGGGCAACACAACAAGCAAGTACAACGGCTATACTTCACCAGGGACCTCCAAACATCAATCCCCAAGGTTTATCGGCCTTCTCGACCAAGCCCTTGTCGGCTCGATACAACCGACTCACCTAAGAGGTTGGGTATCCAAACAGTAGCAGTAGTTGATGGGATATCACCCAAACAACTTAAACACAGTCATATATAGAGAAATCACATCTCATAATAATAGTATACAGAGCCTCATTGGAAAACAAGTGAGGTCGAGTGCGATAAAGTACACGCTCGCCTCCATTTTATCAAAATAGTATTTGGCTCTAACAGTCATAAATCAAATATTTCAAATATTCAGATAACAGGTAGCAGGTAGTGGAACACTCACCTGTCCAGCAAAAGTAGTAATCAATGTTAAACATCTTAGTTACGGTCACCTTCGTTCCCCAAACCTAGGGCAACGAGTGAAATCGTTAACAATTAGATTCGTTCCTCACTAAATTATAGGTTCATTAAGAAACCAAGTGAGTAGTCTAAGCTACTTAATCCGGCATGCAAATGAGGTCTATACCATGGTAAAAGTTCATGAGAAAACAAGTTTAGTGTGTACATGAAAGCTTAGCAAAAGAAAAGTTTCATTTAGGCTTAAGGTTTCCTTTTTCGGGTTGAACAGTCTTGCCCGGCAGTCTCGGGAAAACGGTTATAATTCACTGTAGGAAAGTCGGAATTAGATTCCATCGGTGGGTTGGAAATTAGGTTCATACGGCTATATTTTTACAGAAGAAACCATTTCCAAAATCCCAACGTAAGTGGTTCAAAATTACGAAACCAAATAAATTTTCTGGACAGTCTCGGATGAACAGTACTGCACGGACAGCCAACTTTCAAGTCTCGCCACGAATCGTTCGGGTCAAACCAGAAAATGATCTTGGTACCATTTTAAAGCTCTAAGAGTCTACTTTCAAATGCCATAAATGGCACTCAATTCTGATCATCGAGTAAATCGTTGACCTTCACAAGATTGCTGGTCAGAAAATTTCTGGACCTAGTCCAATTTTGCCTCTTTGTTTATAACTCAAAATTTATCCAACCAAAATGGCTAATTTTTTATAGACAACCTCCACACACATAACCCAACATATATCCCTCACATTTGTAGCCAAATTAAGCACACAAATACCAAAACAAAACAGGGCAGCAAGCCCTTAAAATTATGGACAGCACCTTCACCAAAATCTTCTAACTTTCACCCCTTTTATGATTTTCACTCCCTTCACATAACAAGTATTAGATCTAACTCAAAAGAGGTTTAAAACATGTTAATACCTCATACACACACATGAACAAGGTGCAAACATTTCATCAAACACATGGTAGGCATACTTACTAACTCACTTACTACTTTTTTAGTTCAAGAGTTTTAACCACAATTCCTAGTTTAGGGCAACTTCTAGTTTGCCCTCAAGGCATTAAGTACTTCATATAACACAATAAAACCAAAGATTAAGGATCACACACCTCATAAATAACCATGACCAAAGTGCAAACATTTCATCAAACACTTGGTAGGCATGCCACCTAACTCAACTACTCTTTGGTTTATTCCAAGAGATTACTCCAAATCTTAATCAAACAACTTGTAGTTTCCCATTAACACTTTGATGCACATGATATATTACCATAAAACTACCATTTAAAGTGTACTTACCTTTCTTGTAAGATGCTTGAGCCACCAAATCAATCCACCAAAAGTGAGAACTTCAAGCTTGAATCAAGCACTAG
>NC_040045.1:2105473-2262355 GCF_003713205.1 Coffea eugenioides
GATAAAGAAGATCCTATACTTCTCTTGTGCACATTTACTATAAGAAATTTCAAATTGAAATTGGTCTAGCAGATCTGCACCTATTACTGATTGACAATGATAACTCATATGTAAGTAATAAGCGTAAAATGATAATCATCAAATCTTCAACCTTACAAATTTAACAATGCGGGTATCCTCTTAATAGAATTCATTCCTTAGACACCAGGCTGCTACAAGATGTTAATGAAAACAAAGGTGAGCTAGTGAGGCATCAAAGTTGCTATTTTTACCCTCTCAAATTAATGGTTTCTTCAGCACATAACCACTATCCATCTAAGCAAATAATATTTCCTCTTATTCATGCTCAACTATCAAAAACTCTTCCAGTATAGAGTTTCATATCAAAGGTTCTAAGTTCATTCTTATAAAGGTTTCAAGTACTCTGTTCTTTTAGTACTTTCTTCAGTTTGTCCATTCCTCTGTTTTTGGATCAATTAAAAATCATAGATAACAAAACACTGTATATGCTTGATATTTAGCCATTAAGCGTTCATTTCCTTAAGCTCAAGGGCTCTTCTTTTAGAATGCAACAGAGAAAATTTCTCAGCGTCCCCAACAGGAAAAAAATATGGTTAGAAAACTGATAGTAGTAATTGTGCATAATTTAGCTTCTCGAAATTTTTCATCAGCTATATTTCATCCCACAGTCAGGTTGTATTGGGGTCTCTCATGGTCAAAGGAAGAAGATAACCTATTACACCACATTTCAAACTTCAAATCAAAAGTTATTCATATTTTTTGTCACTGTAACAAACTCCCTAACCTATGCTTCTGTGCAAATCAAGTTGATGTCAAACAACAACAAATTTTAATATTTACACTTCACAGAGACAACAATTAAGAGTCAAAAGTTACTGTCTGACATGACCAGATTATGATAGAGCAAGCAAAAAGAAGATCACCTTCATATGGAAAAAAAGAGTTAACGGAAGACTTACACTGCATTACAGATGGCCAAGGAAGAAGTCTCATTGAATTTCTTAGCATTTGTTTGGACTGTCTCTCAACCATCTTTTGAGGACATCCTTCTTGCAAAATTAATCTAAATTAGTTTACATGTCTAAGCATGATCCTGTCAAAAGTTAGTCCAAGCAAAGAGGCACTCAAGCTTTCAAATCTAGTGCATTATACTGAGCAATATTAGGGATAGTCCTTCGAAGATAATGTTTTTCTTCTAAAGAAATTTGGTCGGAACAAAGGAAAACTCAATCTCTTATGGACTTGCTCCCATAGTATGCATAAAGTATACAACTTTGAGAAGGTCATATTGATGGAGATCATAAAAGGTGTGCCTACAAGATAGAAGAAATACTAATAATTTTAAAAAATGATGGAAGATGGTATCCATCTAATTTCAAGGATAATTAAAGATGAAATATTTACTTGCTACAACAGCAATTTATTTATGCCAGAAAGCAGCTATCTAGGAAGAAAGTGAAACCGGAATCAAGCATGCTTGAATTTTTGATTTGTTAAATATATATATAGGATTGTAGTTAATCACTTTTTTCTTATTAAACACTGCAAACTTGGTAAAATTTAGAGTTGGATCTCCTCAACCTCCTATAGGATTAGCATCAAGATGTCATGCATGTAACTATGTGGATTAAATATGCTATAATATTGCATTAAAATAGGAGCAACTAGTGAAAAATATAAAAGAAGATAATCATTCAATACAATATGAATTTATGCATGGTTAAGTAGTCAAAAGGAGAATAACTAGGACTATATAGTGCATGATCTACCAGCAGATATTTGGTACATGACATCACTCTAACTCTTCCACAAGTAGATTGGCCAAAAAGCAGAATTACTGTTTAATAGGATCTGTATTATCTTCACATAACAACAGATAACTAACCATCATGCAAAAGGAAAAGACTAAAAGATAATTATTTAAAACAAAAAAAGCAAAGCAAAAACACAACTTAATGTCAACATATCCAACTTAAAGAAGCACAATACACTTAAAATTAATACAGTATGATAGTATGAATGTATCATTAGGTGGGTTCAAACGTTAGCAAAGTGCAAAGGTTATTTCAAGAATAAAATAGTGTTTAGTTCAATGGAATCAAATAAAACAGGATGCATAACTTATCATCTCAATAGCAGTTTCAATTGTAGCTAGGTTAAAAAGGATAAGCATGATCATAAGTGATTAAATGCAACCAGAAAAAACAAAAAAAATAATGCCTTGCTCTATCATATCTACCTAATGATGCCACTATAGTTTTAGTTGATAAGAATCGATTAACATAACGGAAAAAATTGAAAACAAAATACAGTACTTGCTTCTCTTATGACTATAGTTTGTCATTGGTGTAAATAGTTGCTAAATAACAAAGGTGGAAACATTAAGAGATAAGCATATATCACTAGAATCTAATTATAGTCAAAAGCAAGAAAAATTCCCACAAAATGCAGATATTTTGTTCCTATCAAGATGGATTACTAATTACTCATTACCATATCTAAATTGAGCCATGTAAATAGAGCTACATGAAGAAAGATTTGACATCAACTTTCCTAAAAGGAGAAAAAGTTCACAATATCTATACTACTCCCTTCGTCCCATTGTTAATGTCATTTTTCATCTTTTTCATTGTTCCAAAATTAGAGCCATGCTAAAATTTTTCCTTTCCACGGTTCCATTCTTACCCTTGTAGTGCATGTGTAAAAATGTCCCAAAAAATTTAGTATGACCCACTATTTATTCCCGTTTAGAGTAGCTAAAAGAGTGTATAAGACAACTCCCACTTTACAAGGCTAATATTGGTGTATGTCTTTAACGTATGAAGAGATGCACTTGATTGAGATGGGACCCATAGAATTATGATTGTTTGAAAAACACAAACTTCAGCTTATTAATGTACTTCTAGTGGGGGTAAATTTGAAAGTAAAGCATCGGTTGGCAATAATAATCTACTGTATATAAAAAGTTACAGTCCCAAAAAACGTCTCTAAATTTGGAGCAGAGGGAATATATATAAAGGGAGAGGTAGGGGTTTGGGGTAAACATTTTTTGTCATTATTTATTACTATACTACTTAAGCACAAATTGGTAAAATAACTACATACAACTATTTTTAACCATAATTAATTTAAATACATCTTGACAAAATGACAGTGTCTAACTCTTTTAACATTATAACTACTAAAACCATCATTTGATGGAAGAAAACATTAAAATGCCATAGTTTCCTTTAGTAATGAAAATTTATATAAAATTCATTTGCAAAAAAGCATCTAAATTGTATACACATCAAGTGTGCCTTTAGCACTAGTAAAGTAAAATTACAAAAATATTAAATTATCCATGGTCCACTAACCTTATTTTAATACTACCTTGAAACAGAAAACTCATTTTAAGCATTGAATCGACACATGTTGACCAGTACCCATTCTTGGAACTATAGTAATAGGAGAAATTTGGAGCAACAATAAGTGTTATCAAATTCGAGGAAAATTAGAGTAAGAATGAGTACTATTCGACATTTTAGGTCAATTGCTAATATATATTACTACTAGCAAAGCATAGGCTTAACATACAATAATCAAAGGATTTGTTGCCAAAAAAATATTTATCACAAATTCAAATGCAATGAGAGAGAAATTCATGATTCAAAGCAATAATTGCTCTAATGTTGAACAAAAACAAACTTTTAATACTAATTTCAAGTAGCAAACGAAACTACATGTAGTATTACATGCAAAATATTGCATGTTTAAAAAAGATAGTTTATTTTCAATCACTATTATTCTGACTGTACCATAATTTCAAACATAAGTCTCCAAGTATTGGGCCTCATCTTTATGTTTCACGTTTACCGGTGAAAGAGGCATGTTGTCATGTTGAATATGGTCGCTGGGAGGAGAAGGATGGTGGGGAAAGAGAGGATGACGGTGGTGGAGGTGGTGGCGGTTTTGTGGTAAAAAAGTGATTGTTCAAATTCAGCGTGAATGTTAGGCAGCACATACTGGCAGGAGTTTTGATGCGCATATGCTGTCATATGACTTTATAGTTTGTTTTGGAAATTTTTGGTCTGGGTTTTACAATTTTTGGGAAAAGTACACTTTTAGTTGCTATGCAGTTTTAGTCCTTAAAATTCCGACAAAAGCAAATCTAGTTCTCAATGTTTAGTATATCTGCAGTTTTAGAACCTAACATTTTGTTAACGACATTCAATCCCCAATTTATCCAATTTAAATAAGATTTAGGACATTTAAAGAATTTTTTTCAATTATTGAACAGAATTTTGTCACATGTAGTATGTGTTTGTTAAATTATATTTCCAAGTAAAGAAGCAAAATAATAGTTAACTTTAAACAATAAGGATTAATAACTCACGTGCTAACTAATTAACTATTAAAAGAATTATAATTTTAATCTAAAAACTAAAACTATGCGGAGCACTAGTTCATCGGTGCAAAACTTATTTTCACTCTCTATCCTCATTACCCTCAAGAAAAATATTGTACCTTAATTTTTTTAACTACAGATTGATAAATTTCCCCTTTTTTCTTGGTTAATTAGTTCCTAATGTGCTATTACATGATAATTAGTTACTAATATGCCATTACATCAGCACTTTATTTTTGGAGAAAATGCAACCAATAATGTTTTGAGAGAAGTTGCTACTTAGTCCAACTCAGATGCTTCTATTTGTATGCCACAATCAAAGATCATTTACTGATTATTTAAAAGTTGAATTTTGAATAACTTGAAAAGGTTTATGTCATCTCAGAAATTAACCAAAACGAATTAGTAAGTGGATAAAATAGCTCAATTTGAAATAATAATCTTAACAATTTTCCAACGGGAAATGTTATTTGTACTCCCATTTTTGTTAATTACACTCTCATTATTATTCTATCACATAGTTTTTATTTATTAAACTCTATGATAAAACAAATGTTGAGATAACTATGAAAAGTTTGCATAGACCTACTAAATGTTGTTCGGAGCAATCTAGGATTGAAATCAAGAAATTCTCCACAAGATGCAAAAACTCTATAAACTTGCAAATCAAGTCTAATAAAGGATTAATACCAAAACACATCTTACAATTGACATTGAACATGTATTGCGTGCATAAAATTATGAAATATTTACAAGGAAATGGATAAACATGAATACAGGTGTATTACAAAAATAAAAGTTTTTGGATAAACAAAAACCATGGAAGCAACTGAATGGTGCATTGCATTAGGATCATACGGTCGGTAGCTAGAGCAATGGTGACTAGAGGTCCATGTTAGCTACCAAAATGATCAAGCAAAACCTAAACTGGGTTGGGGGGAGAGCCTGCACTTGTGATACTTGAGAGTTCATCTATAACTGGCGGTGGTGGGATAAAGTTTGTGATTGCTTTGGGTCCACGAAACTGAATAGCTGTATGATCATAAGCCATTGCAGTTTCTTCTGATGTATCATAAGTACTAAGCTACACTCGTTTCCATTTCACAGGATCTCTTATCTCAGTTACCCAGTTGCCCCAACGCCACTAATACACACCACGAAATTTCTTGCACTTGCTCTCATTTTTAGACTCTGCTTTTCTGTGCCTTTGTTTTTTCTCTTGTTCCCTACTACATTTTTGCTGCTAGATTTCTCTTTTACATTCCTATCACCGTTACTGTTTTCTTCAGAAGGGAGGGGCTTGAATATGATCTTGTTGATGTACTTTTTGACCCTACAACAATGGCCGGTGCAGCCTTCTTCATCACTGGAAGAATCAGTGCAATGGGGATCAGTTACTGAGATCCTTACAACTCTAGGATGAGCATCACATCATGGGAATATGAATTTTGTGGTTTGCATCAGGTGTTCAATGTATTTGACTTTCTCAATGTGTGACATCTTCTTATGTTAGGATCGAAGGTCCAATGAAGTCGTAGTTTTCTGATTGAGAATGAAACAAAGAGAATAAAAATTTTGTAAAGTCATGAAGGGACTTTGCATCTGGTATGTTGTATGAAGAGCATTCCACAAAATAAAAACTCACCTTAATCATACGTTAAGATGATTAACTCTAGAATTTGTATGAGTTAATTCAAATATATATCAGATATGTCATGTTCATGCTAAAATCGACTGTGGAACTTTTTGGTGAACTAAACAAGTAGCAAATAACATGCAATGATGTGTTACTGAAATTGCATTACAGCCTTCTGTATCCGAGTCAAGAATCGACAACTTACCATATCAAAACTAGTTGCCATCATAACTTTCATACCACTTCCTCTAAAACTTAAGAAGAGAGAAAGCAAAAAAAGCAAGAGATTAATAATTTAGTACTTGGACAAAATGAAGTTGATTAAATTCTTCTATTGTGAAATGCACATACTTGACGGAGATAGACTATAAAGCAGCTAAAAAGATTTAACAAATCAAGCAGCCAAACAACTCAATCCCAAAGGCAATTAGCAAGCTGAGACTAGAGACAAATCAATATCGTTGAGTGTAAGAACATTAAAAGCCTATACATTCAGTATTCAAGGTTACATGTATTAACAATTCTCCTGAGACTGCAAAGAAATCAAGACATTTGAAGTAGTACAATGTTTGTGAATCTCAGAAAGTTAAAAAAAGTGAGAACACATTGAGATCTACTAATGAAGAAATCAAAACATTTGAAGTAGTACAATGTTTCAAAATCATGCAAATTTATAAACTAATAAGCTTGCATTTTCTCTCCGATTATATCCCAAGAAAAATTCACATGAACCCCCAAACAAAGAAGGGAACTTTCTTAACTCCAAAAATCCTTATGCTACTCACACAGATGATTTAATCATTGTCAACTACCCAAAAAAACTAAAGACATCACAGAATAGAGATATATTTATAAGCAAAAAAACCTTATCACTATGGCATCACTCTATTCTCTGATAGCAGAACTTCTCTCCATTGCCCAATCTATCTAGAAAAATATGTCCAATTTCTACTCAAAATGTGAGAAAGTGATAGGAAAAGGACAATGGTAGGAGTAATGATTCAAAACATAAAATAGTGGTATGAATCTATCTAGTAGAAGGATAAGTTACAGCACGCGTGAAAAATTTTAGACAGATGGAAATCAGCATGCAAAAGTTTTATCTAATTTCTCATCTGATTGACAGCAACGAGAGAATAAATGACAAATTTTTACTTCACCAAAATTTTGTTAAATTAAATTGGAACTAAGGCCCTAAGCAAAAGAATAATAAGGATACCATCTTTGATTATTATTTTATAAATGATACTAATATCAACATGATTAGCTTTCCTAAAGTGCATATTATGAATTGGTTTCCTTATTAACAAACAAAACCATTCCTATTGCAAACAGGAGAAAATTCTTGTCTTCTTTTCTTTTTGGTATCTCCAATCTATAGTCTAGTTAAAAGCTGTCAAAGACCTGAATGGATCGAAGTACAGCTTTTTTTTTTTTGGGTTCTTTCTTCTTCTTCTTAACTGCCAAATACAGTGTTACGTCATATGGGGAACCACAAGAAACTTCTGTCAGTGCCTAGACAACTCTATTAGTTTGTGCCACTGATCCTCAACAGCACTCTTGCAATTCAATACCTTCTTTATCACTCATTTGGAAAACAATATTTGTGAGGACCCAAAAATTTTCTTATTTATTGAATATTACAAGTTTACTTAAATATTTATTTACTCATTTTCTCCGAATTATTTATTTCGACCATTTAAAATCCATTTATATGGAACAACGCCTCTATTATATTTTTAAAGCGTTTTGTTGGAAAATTCACTTTTCAAAAATTCGTTTAGTTCGGAACAACGAGTGCACGTCTTTTGAGGCTATACTAGAATCGGGAGTGTATTAATATTGGAGAGTTAAGAATGATCAATGGTAGATTAAGAAAGGTTAATTGAGGAATTAATACTCGACTCATGTGAGGACTCGCAAAAATTTACCTATTTTAAACTCCTATTACTAGCTCATTTAATTATTTATTTGGCCAATTGCCCCGAATATTATTTTCTAACCTCTCTAGACCTAATTACATGGATCTATAGTTTAATTATATTTTTTAAATGACTTGTTTCAAAATTTATTTTCTTGGAAGCTCGGTAAGTGAGAATAGTGAATGCGCGTTTGGAAGCAATAACCGTTTTGAGAGTACTATAAGTTTGGAAAATTGGAGACATGTACATTAGTCTTAAAATATGTATTTTTATGTTTAAATGTTCAAATGTTAGTTAGTTATATTATCGTTATAAGAATTTCTCGGAAGGTTCACTTTATCGTGCTTAAATCGGAAGTATGCGTTTTTACGCGTGTGATTTAATTGAGGGACTTTAGACCCTTATTTTGGGACAATTAAGATTGAATAATATTGATACGAATATAAGTGTATCAGAGGTTTAGTGCACTAGTGAAATAAACTCGAGAGGAATCGAGCACAAAACACGCGCGTGCTCGCGCGAAGGAGAGTTGACTTTGGAAGCAAATGTTGGCCACAACTTTTAAAGCTTCTCACGGAAGCTTACCATCAGCATTAGCTCTTCTTTTGCTGCTCCAAACAGCCGACCAAGAGGAAGGAAAAACAGCTCCGATTTCCTCTTCATTTCCTTCACCAAATCTTCTCCATTTCACCTCAAATTTCACTTACACTTAGCAAATCACTTGGAGATTACATCGAGCTAAGAAAGAGAGCTGCTTTCCACAGTTTTCTTTGGCTTTGTTGGACCGAAAATTCTGTCTTAGTTCATCTAAGAAGGTAAATCATGATCAACCCTTCAAATCTTACTTTATAGAAGTAGTAGTGCACATATGAGCTCATGTTTGCATATGAGTAGCTTGTTTATGTTGGAAAAATTGTTGTGTAGGCTCTATGAACTCCCACTTTGGTTGGATGAACAGATTTGGTGAATCCTGATGCTAATAATGTTGGTTTAGTGCTTAAAGTAGTGGAATAACGTTGTATTGTTGGTAGAAACTCAAATGGGAGCGAAGGTAAAAATTTTCCAATTCTGCCCCTATGTTGTCCGTGACCCTTAGGGTGATTTTTAGTGATTCTAATGGCTTATTTATGATGTATACATGTTATATGAATGGTGTCGAAAGTTTCATTAAAAAACAACAGGATTTGGTTGGTCAAATGTGGTGATTTCAAAGGTTTAGCAAATCTGGAAATTTTCCCGTCATTGCCCAGGCAGTCTTTTTCTTTCGGCTATAACTTGTTACTCCAATGTCAAAATCGAGTGCCGTTTGTGGCACTAGAAACTAGACATTCCCATCTTTCCAACGGTATAAAATGCACATTCTGATTCTACCTGAGCAGTCCGTGCCAATCATTTAAACATGACTGTCCTGTTTCTCGTGTACACTGGAACCCTGTTTTGAACAGCGAGTTAATGCTCAAAAATGAGTTAGTTGTGGACAGATTTTGGGAATGATTTCTTCTATGAAATTTTAGCCTTAAGAATCTATTTTTCAACGCCATCAACCATGCTCAATTCCGAGTTGAATTGAGTAAATTATGACCAGATTTCAAAACTGACTCTGTAGGCGAAAACCCTTATTTTGGGCAGATTGTAACCAATATTGATTTGGGTCTTGCTATTTGAAAGTTTTGGTGTTAATCACCTACCAAACCTATCTTGGAATGTTTATTAGACCTTGTCTACACCAATGAACCATGTTCAGGGAATTTCCTTGGCCAAATGCTTGAAAACGGAAAAACGGAAGTCCAAGGCAGATTTGCCTTCGAACTTCTTGGGACTTTAGCAGTTTTATTAACCGACTTCCCATGCGTATTTTTCTATGAAATTTTACAGCGGAATAGCCCTTATATGGTAGTGTAATACTGCTAATTTGGTGCCATTCCGAGTCCGTTGCGATACTCAAACAAAGTCCCAAAGTTTGTAACTTAAATCTGGAAATTGCCCAACCGTCTCAATTTTTCAGCAACTTTGAGCTACTATAACTTGGTGCTCAAAACTCCGATTCTTGTTCCGCTTGTTTTGTTTTAAACTTTGAATGCAACTCTAATTGAGTTTCAAATTTGAAAGGCTAGTTCAAATTCTGTGAATTTCACCGAATTTCCAAAGTTGGCGAAAAACCAACCCTGAAACTGTCTAGCAAGCTTTAAACAGCGACTTTGAGCCAATTTTTGAATACCTTCCGTTTGGAATCATGGGAAAGTGTATTCTAGAAACTTTTAGTACTTTGGAAGAAGTTTCCAACGGTACCAAGTTTTCCAATTTTAGATTTGTAAAGAGTGAGATACGATTTTTAAAAAATATCGTATCAAAACTGAAATTTTCAGAACTTAAGGAAATGGAGTTTTTCGAATTCTCCTTTTTCTCTCGAAAAGAGTGAGATACGATTTTTCAAAAATCTCGTATCAAAACTGAAATTTTCAGAATTTAAGGAAATGGAGTTTTTCAAATTCTCCTTTTTCTCTCGATATTACTTGAACGTTTTATACTTGATTTCAAAGATGAAAACTCGATTTCAGTTGTACTTTAAAACCCCACTTTTGAGTCTTAATTCGCGAGTAATTTAGGCTCATTTTAGTGAAATTTTCTAGGATTGTACAAGCGTACGATCTTCCTTGATAATTGGGGTTTATAAGTGATTGCTCACTATTAATTGCTCAGGCTCGCACGAGGACCTTCAAGAGGATCCTACGGTAGACGCTTGAACTTCAAGTAACATTTCTCCTTGGTTGACTTGGTGAGTGTCAAGTGCATGACTACTTGAACTCCTGTGAATTTGATACATGCTTACTTGGTATCCATTACTTGAGATTTTGAAAATGGAGATGAATGTGTACTTTATCGCACTCGTTCTCATTTGAAACCAATGATTCATGATTAACTTGCTTGACATGAAATGAATGACCTGCTGGACATGACATGAATGCTTGAATATATCACATGCTTGCTTGACCTGAAATAGTCTGCTATGGCTGCATACGTCGCTGGAGTGAATCTCCTCGACACTTAAATGTACATGGGGGACGCCCAAATCTCACTGGCTAACCTTGGACTCGAGTCGGCATGGGCTTGGTCGAGCTCCTTGGCGAACCATGAGAAAACAAAAGCTTGATCTATTAAGAGATCTTGCTTGGCATACTCGAGCAGTATCGCCTCAAACAAACGACAAGCGAGCTCGATACAGGGGTATGTAAGGTGAAAGGGGACATGATAAGTAAAGTTCTACGGACTAAACCTACCCAATTGACGGAGTGTCAACTCGTAGAGGTTCGTGATCGTGCAAGTGGAAAATAGCTCCTGAGAGCTCCTATATCCTTGAATTGTTTCTGTTTACTTTTCCCGCTCGAATTATTATTTATTGCAATATTATTGCTCTACTTGTTAAATTGGGATTGTTACTTGAACAACGTGCCTGCATGTGTGTTCTTGGCCTCACGAGCGTTTTGCTCACCCTGTAGATTTGTTTTCCTTAACAGGATTTGACATGGAATGAGACTTGGAGGAACCCTTTTGATGCACTTTTGGCTTAGGGTTTCTAATATATTTTGGGCTAAACCTCTTATTGGTTGTACTTTTGGGAACCTAATGTATGATTTGGATATTTGATGTACCTGGATGTTGTATATTTTGGGTATTGATGTAAGGATTGGACAATCATTATATATATTGTTAAGTTTGGAAGTTTTCCGCACTTTCTTACTTATCTAGTGTTGTTGAATAGTATTGTGCTAAGTTTGAACGGATATTGCCATGAGTCCTGGCGAGAGCTGGGCAGGCGTTCCGCTGATACCCTTTGGTTCGTCTTAGGGAGAAGTGGGGGCGTCACAATATTCACATTGAAAACTATTGTATTGTACATTATTTGTTTGATTGGCAAATAGCAAGAGTTTAGCTACACTGATTGTATTTTGAGCATCTAATTTGACTGCATAAAATGGCAATCCAAGAGGTAATTGGTTTTGATATACTCAGAAGTAAAAGTGGTCCTTAGTTATTAGCAAAAGATAAGCTAGACATGATCATAACATTGTTCAAAAATATACTTGTGATACGGGGGTGATATGCGATTATAACAGGGTTTTTTTTCCTGTGGAAAGGTAATGGGATAGTTTCAATATCTGCCATTGGGTTCTCATGTTTGTAAATTAATATAAGCACCAAAAATAGCTACTTTCGAAACTCATACTAGGTACATAACTCTTGTACAATTATGAAAACAAACAAAATCGGCATTCTGCCGCTCATGGAAGAAAATCATGAATTGAGATTTCCTTCATAGATATCTTGAATTAAGGAAAAACATGTAAGATGGACATAACAGATAACCAATTCCCAACAATCAATTTCTTTTGGCTAACATGCTAGTTTAACAAGATATAAAATCTACTAAAACTATCTTCCTTGCAAGAAGAAGTACAAAAACAACAAAAGACATATCTAGATACAACATACATGAAAAAAAATGTTGCAATATGGATATCTTGAATTTAGGAAGAGCATATGAGATGGATATCACGGGCAACCAATTCCTAGCAATCAATTTCTTTTTGCTAACATGCTGGTTTAAGAAGATATAAAATCTACTAAATCTATCTTTCTTGCAAGAATATACAAACAGCAAAAGACACATCTAGATACAACATACACGAAAATAAAATGTTGATAAAAAATCAAAGTCTACAAAATATAGTACAGGGTATCTAAAACAACTAAGGCTTGTATGCATTAAAGTATAGAACAAAAATAAATTTATTTCATTTGAACCACAACAATGACAGCCAATAAGTGGTGTACTTACATGTACAGGGTGCACGCCACTTTACTGCAAAACTCCCATGCACCAAACTTTGTTCTATGTTAATCCTAAAATCAAATGGTGTGATACTTAGATTTGCAAAAAGTATATTTGAATATCTAGATAAAAGCCTAGAAACATATTGAAGGCAAGTGATGCAAGTCAAACAAAGATAAGTACATCTCCTACATGGAAGAAGGATGAAACCTATGATACAAATAAGTATTTAAAAGAAATTATGTCTTTTCCTAAAAAATTCCACCTAGAGCTAGATTTACTCCACAAGGTCCAAATGAAAAAAAAAATGGCATTCCTCCTATTTCATGTTTGTTTCAACTTATTTCAATATCCAACTCAAAAGACTCCACCTTCTTTAATTTTTGGGTCATTCTATAATAAAATCCTCAAAACATATTTTGAAAAACACTCAATCTCTAGGAAATCTGTAGGTATTTTTTTTTTTAAAATGCCCTAACTCACATCAGGAAAATGTACCAAAACAACATGTTTGTCTCCCACCATGTCTTTGGGTCAAAAATTATAATATTAAGTGATTGATTTAAGACCTACCTGCCAAATACCCAATTATCTACTCTCTCCTCAGCAGCCAAAACTTGAATGGAAATTTAAAAAGTACCAATAGAAATTTGTGGAACTATATCAGATGGAAAAGGTATCAAAGATTCCTTCAAAATAAAAGCACTAGGGACATGCAGCATTTGTAAAGGTCTATCGATGCAAATTTTATGAAGCATAGTTCACCAAATAAACTTAAAGTTCAAAAGTAATCAATGAAAATAGTAATAGAAAAAAATTCCTCGAAAGTTTTAAAATATTACACATTCTTACTAATTGCAATAGACTTTAATAATGTGGAGAGATTCAGTAAGACTCACGAGTCATAACCAATTATAAAGACAGATTCTTATCATAAAAACTTAAATTCAAATCGCAAAAAGATATGTCAAAATTTTTTCAAAAGTAGGTATTCCAAGATGCCAACAAGAGGGAAATGCTAATTGTAATTTATTGTCTTAATCCAGTTGAATCTATGATTAAGAAACTTCTATGAAGTACAATTGGCAATTTAGACTCATTTTTTAGTGCAATAGACAAAAAAAGAAAGCAAAACTTTTCAAAATTGATACTTGTCTTTTTGAAACATTAGATACAAACCCTTTCAATAGCTTTTCAATATCATACTGTTGAAAATATCATTAGGCAATAGTTAAAACCTAATGGATATAATGAATACCAAGAAAAAAGTATGAAAACATATTTACACAAGGAAAGTTATCTAGTAGGTTATTTGAGCCTTTCCTTTTGTGATAGATGACAAACCCGAAAATGTAGGAATTTTTTTATTAAATCCTTCCACAACATTGATTGCTTATTTAATAATGGTGAAAGTTAAGTGAAAAACTGCAAATGCTCTATCGCTTGACATTTTAGGTGGAAGTAAAAATAGTTAGTAAAAGTAACAATACCTGTTTCTCTTAGAAGCCAATTTCCTATTTCTGCTAAGGATCCAATTCATTCCCTAAAAGGAAAATCAACCAAAAGATCATACCCTTGTTCTTTACAAGGATAAAGAAGAGCTTGTGCTTCCCTTGTGTCCATTTACTACAAGAAATTTTAAATTGGAATTGGTCCAGCAGATTTGCACCTATTACTGATTGACAACAATAACCTATATGTAAGTAATAAGGGTAACATAATAATCATCAAATCTTCAACCTTACAAATTTAACAATGTGGGTATCCTCTTGATAGAATACATTCCTCAGACCCCAAGCTGCTCCAAAATGTTAATGAGAACATAGGTGAGCTGGTGAGGCATCAAAGTTGCTATTTTTGCCCCCCTCTCCCCAAAGTAATGGTTTCTTCGGCACACAACCATTGTCCATCTAAGCGAATAAGATTTACTTTAATTCATGCTCAACTACCAAAAACTCTTCCACTATAGAGCTTCATACCAAAGGTTCTAACTTCATTCTTATAAACGCTTCATGCACTCTGCTCTTTTACTTACTTTCATCAGATTTTGTCAATTCCTCTACCTTTGGATCAATTAAAAACCATAGATAACAAAACACAATACGTGTGCGATATTTAGCCATTAACCGTTCATTTCCTTAAGCTCAGGGATCTCATTTTAGAATGTAATAGAGAAAATTTCTCAACATCCCCAATACGAAAGAAATATGGTTAGAAAACTGATAGTAGACATTATGCACAGTTTAGCTTCTTGAAAATTTTCATTAGCTGTATTTCATCTCATAGCCAGGCTATATTGGGCCTCTCTGATACGAACTCGACCCAGCAAGAACCTGTCTTGAAGAACCAAGTCGATCAGGCAGCGGAAGGATCTATCTTGATCAGGTTATGGAACAATAACTACCTTGCTAGACCTAAAGAGAACCCGTCTCTAGAAACCTAGTGGATTGGTTATTGGTTAAGGAATAATAACTACCTTACTAGACCTAAAGAGAACCCGTTTCTAGAAACCTAGTGGATTGGCTATTGGCTTGAAAGAACAAGATGATGTAATCATCTTGCCTTGAACACCACAAGTATCCAAGCTAAATACTTGATACAGTTCAAGAAGAAACTCAAGTTCCATCAAGGAACTCCATAAAAGGAGACAACTCTCTTTTTATTAATTCATCTTCAATATCATGTCTGAATGGTTAAATAAAGTTGGCTATTTATAGCCTTACAAGACTCAAAACCCTAATCTAAATTGGAAATAATACAAAATTCTTTATTTGACTTGACACAACTTCTTAAATAAATTTGGAAACAATTAACTACTTTCCTAAAACTATAATTCAATTAGAATAAGAAACTAACTGACTCAATTGGCTTAACTATGGTCAACATGACCTTAGCCTTTATTTCCCTTAATAACTCAAGACTAACTAACAAGTATTGCTGGAAACTTACTTAAATAAATAACAAGAAATAAGCATGACAAATCTTCAATGATTCTTGAACCCGATTGCACCATCAACCATCAATTGAATTTCCTTGAATTTGAAGGGAATCCAAATCTTCATGTTCTCATCATTCCCCTCCTCTTGAAAGACGATTTGTCCTCAAATCGAGTGCTTGCTTACAAAGGAGTAACTCGGAGAATGTCTTGATAAATGCAATCCAAGAACCATGTCGCCAACTCAACTTGATTATGAACACGAACCATTGCACATGTCCATTTGTCAAGAATATCTTCACCCAATTGTACTTGGCTAGAATTTGAAGTCAACCAATATTTGGAAATCAATCAAGATTTGGCAATCAATCAAGATATCAATCAAGATTTGGAAACCAATCAAGATTTGGAAATCAATCAAGATATCAATCAAAATTTGGAAACCAATCAAGACACAACTCACTTTGGAAACAAACACAAGGAAAAAAAAAATTTCTTTTTTTCGGATGAACAGTTCTGCTACAGTATTATGAACAGTTGCTACAGTAGCAGCGGATGAACAGTTATGCTACAGGCGTGAATAGTGCCTATGAACAGTGAATAGTGCCTATGAACAGTATTCCGTGAACAGTCGATTTTGTTTTTTTTTGCTTTTGACGACTCGACACAAGGTTACGACTTTACTTGGAAAAAATTTAATGGGAGTTAAACCCTTGAAAAACCTGTTTTCAAGAACGTAATCACACCAAAAAATTTCAACCTCGATCAATCACAGGGTAGGTTAGACTCAAGTGATAAAATCAAGAAAACAAGAATCAAAATTTATTTTTTTTTGTTTCTTTTAAATCAAAAGGCGGCTAGGGTTTTGGTAGAAAAATAAATAGAAAAAAAAAGAAAAGAAAAGGATATTAACCTGAATCAAGAGCCGAAGCTCTGATACCAGATGATACGAACTCGACCCAGCAAGAACCTGTCTTGAAGAACCAAGTCGATCAGGCAGCGGAAGGATCTATCTTGATCAGGTTATGGAACAATAACTACCTTGCTAGACCTAAAGAGAACCCGTCTCTAGAAACCTAGTGGATTGGTTATTGGTTAAGGAATAATAACTACCTTACTAGACCTAAAGAGAACCCGTTTCTAGAAACCTAGTGGATTGGCTATTGGCTTGAAAGAACAAGATGATGTAATCATCTTGCCTTGAACACCACAAGTATCCAAGCTAAATACTTGATACAGTTCAAGAAGAAACTCAAGTTCCATCAAGGAACTCCATAAAAGGAGACAACTCTCTTTTTATTAATTCATCTTCAATATCATGTCTGAATGGTTAAATAAAGTTGGCTATTTATAGCCTTACAAGACTCAAAACCCTAATCTAAATTGGAAATAATACAAAATTCTTTATTTGACTTGACACAACTTCTTAAATAAATTTGGAAACAATTAACTACATTCCTAAAACTATAATTCAATTAGAATAAGAAACTAACTGACTCAATTGGCTTAACTATGGTCAACATGACCTTAGCCTTTATTTCCCTTAATAACTCAAGACTAACTCACAAGTATTGCTGGAAACTTACTTAAATAAATAACAAGAAATAAGCATGACAAATCTTCAATGATTCTTGAACCCGATTGCACCATCAACCATCAATTGAATTTCCTTGAATTTGAAGGGAATCCAAATCTTCATGTTCTCATCACTCTCATAGTCAAAGGAAGTAGATAACCTATTACACCACATTTCAAACTTCAAATCAAAAGTTATTCATATTTCTTGTCACTATAACAGCTCCAATAATAGCCTATGCTTCTGCACAAATCAGGTCGATGTCAAACAACAACAAATTGCAATATTTACAATTCACAGAGACAACAATGAAGAGTCAAAATTACCACTTGACATGACCTGATTATGATAGAGCAAGCAAAAGAAAGATCACATTCATATGAAAAAAAAATAAGAGTTGATGGAAGACTTACACTACACTACCGATGGCCAAGGAAGAATTTTCATTGAATTTTTTAGCATTTGTCTGGACTGCCTCTTAGCCATCTTTTTAGGACGTCCTTCCTGCAAAATCAATCTAAATCAGTTACATGTCTAAGTACAATCTTGTCAAAAGCTAGTCCAAGCAAAGAGGCTCTCAGGATTCCAAATCTAGTACATTATGATAAGCAATATTGGGGATAGTCGTTTGAAGATAATGTTCTCCCTTTAAAAAATTTAATCAGAACAAAGAAAAACTCACAATCTCTTGTAGACTTGCTCCCAGAGTATGCAAAGAGTGTACGTCTATGAAAAGGTCATGCTGATGGAGATCACAAAAGATGTGCCTGCAGGACAAAAGAAATAATAATAATTTAAAAAAAAGAAATGATGGAAGATGGTATCCATCCAATTTCAAGGATAATTAAGGAAGAAATATTTACTTGCTACAATAACAATTTATTTCTACCAAAAAAATAGCTTTTTGGGAAGAAAGTGAAACCGGAATCAAGCATGCATGAATTTTAGATTTGTTAAATATATATAGGATTGTAGTTAGTCACTTTTTTTTTATTAAACACTACAAGCTTGGTAAAACTTAGAGCTGGATCTCCTCAACCTCCTATAGGATTAGCATCAAGATATCATACATGTAACTGTGTGGATCAGATACGCTATAATATTACATTAATCAATTTGTAAATAGGAGTAACTAGTGAACAAACATGAAAGAAGATAATCATTCAATACAATCTGAATTTACGCATGGTTACGTGGTCAGAAGGACAATAACTATGACTATATAGTGCATGATCTATCAGCAGATATTTGGTACATAACAAATAATCACTCTAACTCTCCCACAAGTAGATTGGCCAAAAAGTAAAATTACTATTTAATATGATTTGTATTACCCTTTAATAGAAACATATAACTAACCATCATGCAAAAGGAAAAGATTGAAAGATAATTATTTAAAACCAAAAAAGCAAAGCATAAGCAGAACTTAACGTCAACATATCCAACTTAAAGAAACACTGTACACTTAAAATTAATACAATATGGTAGTACGAATGCATCATTAGGTAGGTTCAAACTTTAGCAAAGTGCAAAGGTTATTTCAAGAATAAAATAGTGTTTAGTTCAACGAAATCAAATAAAACAGGATGCACAACTTATCACCTCAATAGCAGTTTCAATTGTAGCTAGGTAAAAGGGATAAGCATGATCGTAAGTGACTAAATGCAACCAAACAAAAGAAAAAAAAAGCAATGCCTTGCTCTAGTATATCTACCTAATGATGCCACAACAGTTTCAGTTGATAAGAATTGATTAATAGAAAGAAAAAAATTAAAAACAAAATACAGTACCCACTTCTCTTATGACTACAGTTTGTCATTGGTTGACAAGTGTCGACCATGTACAATAATAAATACCTACTCGAGAAAAATACAATTTTTATATATGGCGGTGAACAGGGTCGAATCCACAGGAATTAGGAATAATTCGTTTTTTCTAGAGTTCAGAGCATGGGGGATTTTTTGAAAATATAAAATAACTAATTAACCAACTAATTAACCAACTAATGAGAAATTAATCAATAATAAGTACTATTCTAGTCAAAGGTACAACTTTTTAGACACGGTCCATTCAACTGATCATTGATGCAATGATAATTCAATTACTCATTAATAAATTGGTTATAGTTGTCATACACGCGATAAACAACCAACATTTCCTTACTTTTTCGATAGTCAAGGTACGACCATTAATTATTTCCCTAACTAAGAAATAACCCTAGGTACGACCGTAAGATTCAATTCCTCAATTGCATTAAGAATTAGAAAAACCTAACCCTAACCAACAAACACGCTACCAGGGTTTGTTTAAATTAGATCATATGTTTCCCTAACATTGGACCAATCACATTAGTCGCCACTGGTATTAACCAATCAAATAATTACGAATTTAACCAATTAATTTAGCGGTAGATTATTAGGTTAATTCGAATATCGAGCCCTTGACATTCAAATAACAAAATAATCATAAGAAGTTAAACCAGAGAACGTACGAATACCAATGAATAAAAGAAATTAGTAAAATAATTCGATCTCACAGATGTTTAGAACCGAATCTTCAAGTTGACCTTCGACTAAAAAATGGAGATTTAGCTACGCATCCTAAAAGAAATTCTGCAAGACTCCATTGAATCTCCTTACAATTGTTTTTCTCTAAAACTAATGAAGACCTAGCCAAGTGGCCATCCTTCCTATTGCGGCTGACCCCGTAAAGATAATAATAAGAAACCTAAATGACTATCAATTAGTAACAAATTCGGCCTCTCACTTCAGCAACCGAAACTAGAATTCTAATTAAAAAAGGTAACTCCAAGAATAATGCCATTTGTTTCCTAAATAAAATATCTAACAAAAATGGTAATTTCCTAATCTTCCGCCAATAAATCACGTAGACTTCATCTTGAATTGGGAAACTTGCGGTTGACAATCAATTCCAAGAAAATCACCCTTTTTTAGCACTTTTTGCTCCAACACACTATAATTAACACAAAACACCAAATATAAGTAGAATCCGACAATTAAAACAATATTTGGTAAAATAAAAGAGGGAATAATCATAAAATTAATGATAAAAATGCAACCTATCATTATAAATAGTTGCTGAATGACAAAGGTGGAAGCACTAAGAGATAAGCATATATCACTAGAATCTAATTATAGTCAAAAGTAAGAAAAATTCCCACAGAATATAGATATTTTGTTCCTATCACGATGAATTAATAATTACTCATTACCATATATAAGTTAAGCCACGGAAATAGAGTGCAGGAAGAAAGATTTGACATCAACTTTCCTAAAAGGTGAAAAGTTCACAATATCTATGCTATATATAAAGGGAGAGGTGGGGTTTAGGGTAAACATTTTTTGTCATTACTTATTAATTTACTACCTATAACTATTTTTAACCATAACTATTTTAAACACATCTTGACAAAATGATAGCGTCTAACACTTCAAACATTGTAACTACTAAAACCCTCATTTGATGGGAGAAGAGGTTAAAATGCCATAGTTTGCTTTAGTAATGAAATTTTTATTTAAAATTAATTCACAAAAAAGCATTTGAATTGCACACACATTGCATGTGCCTTTAGCACTAGTTAAAGTAAAATCACAAAAATTGTTAAATTATCCATGGCCCGCTAACCTTATTTTAATACTACCTTGAAACAGAAAAATCATTTTAAGCGTTGAATTGACACATGTTTTAGTGCCCATTCTTGGAACTATAGTAAAAGGACAAATTTGGAGTAACAATAAATGTTACCAAATTCAAGGAAAATTAAAGTAAGAATGAGTACTATAAACATTTCAGATCAATTGCTAATACCTATATAACTACTAGCAAAGCACAAGCTTAACACACAATAATTGAAAGATTAGTTGCCAAAAAAATATCACAAATTTGAATGCAATGAGAGAGAATTTCATGATTCGAAGCAACAATTGTTCTAACGATGAACAAAAACAAACTTTTAATGCTAATTTCAACTAGCAAACGAAACTACATGCAAAATACTGCATGTTTGAAAAGATAGTTTACTTTCAATGACTATTATTCTAGTAGTGCCATAACTTTTTTTTGAAGGAATTGTGCCATAATTTCAAACACAAGTCATTGAGTATCAAGCCTCACCTTTATGTTCCACATCTAGTGATGAAGGAGGCTTGTTGTCATGTTGAATATGGATGTCAGGGGAGGAGGATGGTGGGGAAAGAGAGGATGACGGTGGTGGTTGATAGGGCAATTATTTGGCACATTTTGTACTGTTATTTTGTCCTAATTTTGGCTACTCACTGTGCTAAGTATTGAGGTTTTGCTCATATTTCATATTTGTATGAATTATAGGTGGTTGGTGTAAAAAGTGCTTTCACGAGACAAAATTTCAAAAGACTCTCTATTTCAAGGCGTGACCATGCTAGAGAACGAAAGAGGTACATCAAAAGGACGGACCCGCGAGATTAACATGAGGAAACAAAAGGTGGTCCACGTGAACCAGACGCAGGGGATCAGAACCCTTGGACAAAAGCCTTGCTCCTAATGCTTTTCTACTGGCGGCGGCTATTGAAGATATAAGAAGGGCCAGATTCACGTCTGAGTCATTAGATTAGTTTTGGAGCTTTAGTTTTCTTTTTCCAGATCTGTCAGATGTTTGTTTTTCTTTTAGGTAGCAATCAATTAGGCTAGCTTTTGTTTCTTTTCACCGTCGGACGCTTTTTCCTTTTTTCTCTTCGGCAGCAGTTAGAATAGCCTTTTGCTTTTGTAATTGCGGCTCCAATATGAAGACGAAGCCAGGTTTCTCTTTGTTGTTATTTCAATTAATTTACCTTCTCCCAATTCCTCGGCAATTAATTTCTGGGCAATTGTGTGGATGATATTAATCAAATCACGCGAGCTTGACATGATGAGGAGCGGCTAATTTTCTCCTCTACCCAAAGGTCGACACTAAGGCGTGGTCCATAATATCTGTAAGATCTAATCGAATCTTCATTATTTTTTCTCATTTATTGCTATTCGTGTATTTCCTGAATTAATTGTTCATGGGTATTTTATTAATTGAATATCGACGGCCGGGTATTTGATTCAATTTAATGGCCTACTGTCACATTAACTAAATTGAATCCGTAATTGTTCGTTTAGTTGATACCTAGTGGCAACCACCATAATTGGCTTTATGTTGGGAAAACGTAAGATCTAGCTTAAATAAACCCTCTTAGCGTGTTTATTGGTTAGGGTTGGGTTCTTCTAGCTCTAATGCAATTGGATAATTAAATTCCTACGGTCGTACATAGGGTTGTTATCTGGTTAGAGAAGCAGTCAATGGTCGTACCTTGACTGTCGAAAAAAGTAAGGAATAACTGGTTGTCAGAGTTTGTTGATAACTATAACCAACCTAGTGACGAATGAATGAAATATCTTTGCATCGATGATCATTTGATTGGACCGTGCCTGAACAGTTGATCATTTGGGTAGAATTTTATCAATTGCTATTTTTAGTAAATTGTACCTGTTGAGTTAACTCTTGAATTTTATTTATTTCATTTTTATTCTCATCCCATCAATTATCCCCCAACTCATTCTACTGATTTGGAAAGAAATAATTTCCTACCCGCTCCCTGTGGATTCGACCCTACTTGCCATTGTACGCAAAATTAATATTTTTATAGACAAATCTGGTATATCGGATCAAACAAACTCTTCGGAAATAGGGTGAATCAAGTAACCCATTGCACACCTAAAGTCCCTGCTCCAATACTTGAATTTGTTCTATAATTACTTGTGATGATAATTAGGACTTTTTAGTAATTATTATTGCACAGGTTCGGTACCTGTCAATTTTTTACGCCGTTGCCGGGGAAAATGTGTCAGCTATACTTCAAAGGAAACTCTCACCAAAATGTGGAGACCCAGGTATGTTCACAATTCCCTGCAAGATTGGAAATACGCCGATTAGGAAGGCCATGTTGGATTTAGGGGCGTCAATCAATGTGATGCCAAAAACTATTTATACATCCCTAAATCTAGGGCTACTAAAAGAAACGACCATCATAATCCAACTAGCCGATCGCACTAACGCCTATCCAGAAGGGCTAGTTGAGAATGTCTTAGTTCAGGTAAATGAATTAGTCTTTCCTGTAGACTTTTATATCCTGGACATGGGAGATGAAAAATCGTTAAATTCGTCACCTATTTTGTTAGGAAGACCGTTTCTTAGCACTGCCAGGACTAAGATAGATGTGAATGAGAGTACTTTATCAATGGAATTTGATGACGAAAGGGTGCATTTTAACATTTTTGAGGCGATGAAGTATCCAGAGGGGTCTAACTCAGTCTTTACCTTGAGTGTTATTGAACCTCTTGTACAGGAAACTTTCGAGTTAGGTGGTGGAGACGCACTACAAGTGGCCCTAACAAAGTATCTTGAGTTGGGAGTGACCCCTGACGTGGACATAAGGGACGAGTTGCATCAAGCGATTGAAGCATTACATTCACTCCCAACCATCCAACCCAGGTATGAGCTCACTTCCCTTTTTGTGCCGGAAACTCACGCAAAATTATTGCCATCGGTGGTGCAGGCGCCCGAATTGGAACTCAAACCTCTCCTGAAGCATTTGAAGTATGTATTCCTGGGAGATAGAGAGACACTTCCTATAATTATTTCTGCCCATCTGTCTCCAAGTCAGGAGGAGAGACTGGTGCGACTCCTTAGAGATCATAAGAAGGCAATCGGGTGGAGCATAGCTGACATCAAAGGGATAAGCTCGTCCTTGTGCATGCACCGGATAAGACTCGAGGATGATGCAAAGCCGGTGAGGCAAGCACAGCGAAGACTGAACCCCTTAATGATGGAGGTTGTGAAGAAGGAGATACTCAAACTCCTGGAGGTGGGGATCATCTTCGCTATTTCGGACAGTCCCTGGGTGAGCCCGATTCAGGTGGTCCCAAAGAAAGCGGGAGTAACCGTAGAGGAGAACCAAGAGAGTGATATGGTCCCGGTTAGGAAAGCTAGTGGTTGGCGTCAGTGCATTGACTACCGGAGACTAAACTCTGTGACAAAAAATGACCATTTTCCTCTCCCCTTTATTGACCAAATGATTGAGAGATTGGCAGGTCGTGTTTACTATTGTTTCTTGGATGGTTTTTCAGATTACTTTCAGATCGCGATAGCACCAGAGGATCAGGAAAAGACTACGTTCACATGCCCATTTGGTACATTCGCTTACCGTCGGATGCCTTTCGGTCTCTGCAACGCTCCTGTAACTTTTCAAAGGTGTATGGTAAGTATTTTCTCCGAATATGTAGAGAAGATTATTGAGGTATTCATGGATGATTTTAGTGTATACGGGAATAGTTTTGATGAATACCTTGATAATCTAGCTCTAATTTTAAAGAGATGCATAGAGACTAATTTGGTTCTTAATTGGAAAAAATGTCACTTCATGGTAGAACATGGTATTATTTTAGGGCATGTTGTGTCAGTTAAGGGAATAGAGGTAGATAAAGTTAAAGTAGATCTTATTTCTGCTCTACCTTACCCCGTATATGTACGGGAAGTACGTTCCTTTTTAGGCCATGCAGGATTTTACAGGAGGTTTATCAAAAACTTTTCAAAGATAAGAGCACCCCTGTTCAAGTTGCTGCAAAAGGACGTGACATTTGATTTTACACGAGAATGCGAAGTGGCATTTGATAAATTAAAGGAGTCGTTGACATCACCGCCTATCATCCAACCCCCAGATTGGAGCCTGTCGTTTAAAATAATGTGTGACGCTAGTGATTATGTCGTAGGTACCGTGTTGGGGCAGAGGATAGGCAAGGCAGCGCACACGATCTACTATGCATCGAGAGCATTAAGTGAAACCCAACTCAACTACTCCACGACGGAGAAGAAATTACTTGCCGTTGTTTTTGCACTGAAAAAATTTAGGTCATATTTATTGGGTACAAAAGTAATTATTTTCTCTGATCATGCAGTCTTGAGGTACCTGTTAGCAAAGAAGGAAGCCAAACCGAAGCTCATAAGGTGGATCTTGCTCCTGCAGGAGTTCGACTTAGAAATCAAGGATAAGAGCGGAGCCGAGAATTTGATGGCTGACCATTTGAGTCGATTGCTCACGAATAGGGAAGACCTGCCGTTGAGAGAGTCGTTTCCTGAGGAGCAATTGCTAGCCATTGATGCGTCTGTACCATGGTATGCCGATATTGTAAATTTTTTGGTAACAAATCAACTACCTGCAGGTTGGCCGAAGGCTAACAGAGATAAGTTGAAGAGTGATGCCAAACATTATATTTGGGATGACCCTTACCTGTGGAGGCAGTGCTCAGATCAGGTGCTACGAAGGTGTGTAAGTACCAGTGAGTTTCATTCCATTTTGACCTTCTGTCATTCATTTGCATGTGGGGGGTATTTTGGTCCAAAGCGGACGGCTCATAAGGTGTTATAAAGTGATTTTTATTGGCCTACTCTTTTCAAAGATGCATATTTGTTCTGTAAATCTTGTGATAAGTGTCAAAGGGCGGGAAATATCTCTCGTAGAGACCAAATGAGTCAAACCCCCATATTATTTGTTGAGATTTTTTATGTTTGGGGCATAGATTTTATGGGTCCTTTCCCCTAGTCCTTTGGTGTCTTATATATTATACTTGCTATCGATTATGTTTCCAAATGGGTGGAGGCAAAATCCATCCGGACTAACGATTCGAAAGTAGTTGCAGAATTTATAAGGTCTAACATTTTTGTCCGCTTCAGAATGCCAAAAGCCATAGTGAGTGACAGGGGCACCCACTTTTGCAATAAGACGATCACAACATTGTTTCGTAAATATGGTGTGCTCCACAAAGTATCCACTTCCTACCATCCCCAGATGAATGGTCAGGCCGAAGTATCGAATAGAGAGGTTAAGTCAATCCTGGAGAAAATGGTGCGGCCTGATAGAAAGGACTGGAGTTTGAAGCTGGAAGATGCTCTCTGGGCTTACCGCACCGCATACAAAACGCTAATTGGGATGTCCCCATACAGGTTAGTTTTTGGGTAGCCCTGCCACCTCCCGGTGGAATTTGAGTACCGAGCATTCTGAGCGCTTAAACAGTGTAACATGAACTTTATGGAGGCCGGAGGGCATAGGAAGCTCCAACTGCAAGAATTAGAGGAGCTAAGGAATAAAGCCTACGAGAACGCCGCGATTTATAAAGAGAAGAGCAAAATTTTTCATGACCAACAAATCTCAAACAAGTCTTTTATAGTAGGGCAAAAAGTCCTATTTTATCACTCGAGACTTAAGCTCTTCCCGGGTAAGTTGCGTTCACGTTGGATTGGTCCATTTGTTATCTCTAATATTTTTCATTATGGCGCAGTGGAGATTCAAAGCTTAAAGACGGAGAAGAAGTCCGTAGTCAATGGTCACCGTTTGAAACCCTACTACGAAGGGTTTAATAGTGAGCAAGTGGAGATTATATTTCTTGATGATCCAAGTGGTGAGGTCTAAACAATTGAAAACCATGTCTAGCCAAAGACATTAAAGAAAGGCGCTGCTTGGGAGGCAACCCAAGGATTACAGTATTAGTTGTGATCATTCTTCATTACTTTTCGACTTTTCAGTTTTATTTTTCTATTTTGATTATTTTTGTGGTGATGGACAGAAGACTAGCAGTTCCAAGGCATGCCCACGCCTTGGAAGGAGTGCACCGGGTGTCCTGAGCAGGTAAGAGACTGGCAGTCCCAAGGTGTGCCCACGCCTTGACAAAAATTCCTTTGAGCATCATTAGGATGCGTTGGTCAGAAGACCATGCCTTCCAAGGCGTGCCCACGCCTTCCAACCCTTCCGATAACGAAAGTTAAAAAAAAAATTAATTTTGACCAAAACCGTCCTTTTCTACTTTGTCTTCTTCTTTGTTTGCTCTTACCAATTCCCTCTGTCCAAGTCTCTCCGCTGAAATTTCTTTAGCTCTGTTTTATTCTAATGTTATTTTTTCTAGTTGCCGCCAACCGCCGCCCAAAGCCTCCAGTCGCGGCTGCCGACCGCTCCTCCGCCAGCTCCACGCGCACCACCAGCGCACAGTAGCCCGTGCGCCGCATCCCTCCCCTGCGCGCGGGCCTTCTCACCGGCGCCCAGCGGCTAAACCGCACGCCTGCGCGCCCAGCAGACCCATCGCGGGAAACTGCGAGCGACGCACGGATCTAGCTCCGCGCGCCTAGCGCTCCTGCCAGCCACCCTGTGCGCGCGTGACCAGCAGCCCCTGCTCGCCTGCTCCCTCTCCTCTGCTGCTCCATTGCGAGCCCAGCATGCAGTCCTATTAGCCAGCAACCTAAGCGCGCGCGACCCGCAGTAGCCCAGCAGCAGATCCGTGCGCGCTCAGCCCTCCCCTCGCACACCCGCGGGCGCAACAGATCGCGCGACCAAGCGCGCGCGCCTCTCCATCGCGCGCCCAAGCTCCGCACGCCCAGCCCGCGACCTCGCCTGTTGACGCGCGCACGACCAGCGCACCAGCTCTCTTTCTCCACCGTGTTTCTCCGCCGTTTTCCTCTCTAGCGAAGCAGATAGAAAAAGTGGTACCCCTATTTGCCTCTCTTGTTGAATTGATGATTTCGACTTGGAATTTTTACTGCTGAATTTTTGCCTCCTATCGGGTTGACATACTTGTTGGTTTTATCAGGGGACCATTTGACTGTTGACTGAAAGAGTGAGATTTCGTATCTATCTTTAATTAATTATCTGTCTTGGGGGCATCTTTGGACTCTAGAGATCTAAAGTGATACACGTGGCTAGTGGTTTCCTCTCTGCTGGACATAATTGCCTGATAACTTCCTGCGTACGGTGTTGAATTGGTTTTCTCGATTTGTGTCGAGCACGTGATGCAAGTGGGGTATTTTTGGTGCTTGTTAGCTTATAGCTGCTTCGGTAGAATACTTGTGTCTCTCTTTCATTGGACTGTTGGTTGTTGAAGCTTTATTTGTTGACTGTGGTCCCCCACCTCTTTTGTGGCCACCTAGCTGTTCTTGTGATTAATTGCATTCATTTTTGTGGGTTCTGGATGCCTCCGAAACAGGCGACAACTGCTGGGCCGTCTGAGTCCCAACCTCGTAAGAGACGAGCCTCGGTTCAACCCCCCATTCGGTCCCGTTTGGGTCTGAATAAGAGCACCATGTCTCCTGGGGAGTGGGGGGAACCGGTCACTAATCTTACAAGGGCCCAACAGGACCGGTTTAATAGCTTGGTGCACCGTCCTTTTGCTCCTTGTAAGTGCTTTCATGCCCCAACCTTGGACCATCTGCGAATTGCACGAGAAGTTGAACAGTTGTTCTCGGCAATAGGTTGGCAAAAGTATCTAATCATTGACTACCCTACGTTTGAGGAGCTATGTTGCGAATTCTACTCCACCTTCGAGTTCACCAGAAATGAATTCATCACTTTGGATGAGCCGGAGATTATTCAATTCAGATTACGAGGCACCCAGTTTAGTATGTCCATTAATGAGTTTAATCTGATTTTGGGGTTTGTCAGTGAGGATACCATTGCAACTGGAGCGTATATTAACAGTGCTTGTGACTACACCAGACCGTTCTCTACTGACTACATTGACATTTGGAGGGAGTGGTCCACAAATCGTCAGGTTTACAATCCAAGTCAGTCCAAAGCCTCTCAACTGAAAGATCCAGTCTTGAAGGTCATCCACAGGTTCTTGGCTCACAATTTCTAGGGGCGGAAGGATTCCTCCGGCACTCTTACCAAGGCAGAATTTTATTTTCTTTGGTGCATGCACAACAAAGTTCAGGTTAACTTCGGATGTTGGGTAGCCACTCAGATGCAATCCGTCATTCAAAAGCGCAATAAACCGATTATTCTGGGCTCTCTCATTACCCACTTGGCCATTCGAGTGGGAGTGCTTGATCTCGACAAAGAGCACAACTTCGCTCTAGCTCGAGAAATTGAGCCACTGGATTTGCGCAGTTTGGAGCGGATGGGGGTTATTTTCAAAGTAGGAGATGTCTATCAGTTCACTCCCCCTGGCGAGGGCAGGCCACAGCCCCGGGTTCCTCCGACTGCCACATCCACTGAGCCTCCACCGCACACAGATCAGGCGGGTCCGTCCTCCTATCAAGCTCCTCCTGTTTGGGATTCCAGTTACCAAAACCTCCAGGATTCCGTCGAGGAACTAGGCACCCAGGTGGCGAGATTAGATGGCCGCCTTGCAGCACTACAGGTATTCACCCGTATTCAGGCAGAAAATCAAGCGGCTTTCTATTCTCACATTGGATTCCAGCTGCCACATCCTCCGCCTTCTTAGGATCTCGGCGCACCTCCTCAGCAGTCAGGGAAGTTTCGCCCCTCTTATCCTTGCACTTTATAAGCTTACATTGAAGACAATGTAGATTTTAGGTGTGGGAGGGAGGGGATGGCTTCTATTGCTTCTTTTTGTTTCAAGTAGTTCCTTTTACTCAAAAAAAAATGATGAGAAAACAAGAAAATGAAAAAAAAGGGTAGTTAGTTGACTTTTTGTTTGCTATGATGAATTATACAATCACAGTGCATGGGTGTGTGGTTAAATATACTAGTTATGCATTTTGTTTTCCTTTGACAGTGTTGTTAAATGTTGAATATGCTGGACTATACCCATTCCTTAAACTTTTGAGAGCTTTTGCGCCCTATATGAGCATATTATTCTTGTTTGCTCTATTTTTGTTTGATTGAGTGGGTGTCACATGGTATTGGCATTCTAGAACTTGCTATTTTATACATGTCGAGACTACATTGTGTTGAACTGGATGCATTTGAAATGATAAGGGCATTTAGGATTTAACCCTCTTTAGCTATCTCAAAATCAAGCCCTTATCTTATCTCCCACTAGTGAACCAATTTGAGATTTTATCCGTCGAATTGTTTGTTAGCCATGTCTGATAACCCAGAACCTTTTTAGACTTTCTTGTTCACCCTTGTGTCGTTAAGGAATGTCTGAAATTCATTGTTTGTGCAAGGCAAATAAATCCAGGGTCGCAAGTTTTGTTAGAGTAGAATTTGTGTTGGGCCGTTTCTGTGCATCTAGAACAAAAGAGGGGAGAAATCGGCAAAAAACTGGTGAGCAGAAGACTCTGTCTTCTAGGGCGTGCCTACGCTTTGCTAGACGTCCTCCTCAAAAAAAAAAAAAAAAAAAAAACAGCTCGTGAACAGAAGATTCTGGCCTACAAAGCGTGCCCACGCCTTACAAGCCACTTGTTCTCAAAAAAAAAAAAAAAAAAAGGGAACGATTTTCGAGAGTTGCACAGTGAAAATAGCAGATGGAAACGCCCTACTTGAGAAATTGCCCCTGTAAAGCATTGTGGTTATGTAGTGGATATTGGACATTCTCCTGACACATTACACCCTACCTACACCTTCCTATCCCGCCTTTTACTTAAGTCCCATTACAACCCTATCAAAGTCCCTTTGATTTGGTGTGTTTAGTTCACTTTTCAGTGGTGGAGATGTGATAAATGGGCAAGCCTATGGTAATGCCATTCCGTGATGTTGATCTGAGCGGTCCTAACTGTTGCGCCCCACTTTTTGAGGTGTGAAAGTAGTGTGTGGGATATGTATGTGAACGTGCGTGAAAGTGAAAACAAAAGGCCGTGGGATTGTGAAATACGACGGTTTGGCCAAACAAAGGGTTTTAAATAGAAAAGGAGTCGCCACTTGGTATAGAGTTAGGGTGTACCAAGTCACCCAAGAAAAAGTGATTTTTTGGAAAGAAAAACAAACAAACCCTTTTAAAAGAACTTTTAGGTCTACGTAACCAAAGAAAGGGATCGGGGGTCACATTTGATAAGGGAGAAGGCAAAGGCAAAGCCTAAGGCACTCCCTTACCCTAGCCAAAGCTAGTTGCGTGACTTAGCCCCACTTTTCCTAATTCTTCTACCCAAAATATGTGTTGCATGTTGGATGTGACTAATGGATATGAAAAGAAATGCAATCCTAAATCTAAAATGTCTCTTATGAGGCTTTTTGGTCCCAATCACATGAGTTGTGATGGCCAATAAGGAAAACTCTCATAGAGGTCACGAGTAATGCAAATGAAGACCCAAATATGAGTGCAAGTGTGAAAATGTAAGAGGAATGCAAAAGAAAATAAAAACACAAATGTAAGTGCAAGTGTGCAAATGTGAGAAAAGTGCATGTGTGCCAATTGAGAAAATAAAGGTATAATGGTAGTAAATGCATATAAGTGCAATTGGGTGCAATTTGTGAGGTAGAAAATAAATAAGTGATAGGGAAATAAGAAAAATGTGCGAACATGGCATGTGGATTGAGAAAAATATAAGTAGTGAGAGAGTGTGGATAAAGAAAGTGAGGAGGTGATATAATAAAAATGAGAGTGTATGAACCTAGAGGAATGCATCAAGTCGGGTACGAGAATGACTTCTAACTTCATGATTTTAATTTTTCCTTTGATTAGAAGGAAGAACTAGCGTGCTAAGGCTATTTTGTAGCCACACTCGCTCGTTTCCCTTACCGAAAGGGGACTCTCAAGCAAATGTACCATATAACTAGCATGAGGATGCAAAAACCTAAGATGAAAGGGAAAGGATTGGAGAAGCATGCCAAATGCTAAAAAACTAAGAAAAATGTATGAAATGTAGTGAAACATGCAAGTATGTACTAGCGAGAGGGGACGGCCTATTGGGTCTAGCATTGGACTAGCCCTTTTCTAAAATTCTCTCACAAGCATTGGACTTGCGAGAGTTCGAGGGGAAAGACCATGACCAGCGTTGGACTAGCCACGGTGACGCCACACATTCATTATAAACCAAATAAATCATGTAAAGGCTAATAAAGCAAATAAACACATAAATCACATATTGCACATAACACATAAGTATGGTATCTAAATGCAAGACTCTAAGAAAGCAAGTAACACGTAGCACGTAAGCATGCAAATCACACTAATGAACCTATTACATTGGCTAACTAAAACAAATGGGGAAGGGGAAAAGTGAATAAAAATGCTCTCCAAGCCCTATCTATTACAAGCCAAGAGGTGTACACATACCCCATAAATAAATAAAAGAATGACTTAATAAAAACAAAAGTAAATGAAAGGAATTAAGGAAAAGCAAGGAAAGCAAAGTAGACATGCAATTCTCACTTAGCACGTTGGATCACATAGGGGAGAGACAAAAAAAATAAAAGAAGTTATACCTCCCCGTTTGTGATGCTAGTAAAGTGAATACGACTTAACTTGGGCTAAAGTCATCAGAGAAAGAGATAACTTGGGCTAAAACCATCAAAGCAAGGGATTAATGCACCACTTTAAAGATAAGTAGAATAAAAGGCAAAAAGGAAACTCAGAACACCTTAGAAACTTCAAAAAGGGGTACTAAGACACCACCAAATTCTTCCCTAATTGCGACTTAAATGTAGTCAAATGATGCTTAATTTCAAAGAAGGTAGATTATTGACCAACTTCTAAGATAGAAGAACTTCTAAGGACCCAATTGCAAACATTAATCAATCATGCGAGTCCAATTGACACATTACTAAAGGGGCCAAATAACGGTTCAAATTGCAATCAATTTAGGACTTAATTGCAAGAGATTGGAATGTAATTGGGCCTTTGTAACATTACTAGAGACTAAAGGGAGCAAAGTGTAATTTTTTTTTTGAAACATTTCCATGCAACTTCGTGCAATTTACGAAGGAAAAACAAGCTTCTGCAACTCTTCCTATTAAGCCTCAGCGACCGAAACAAAACCCAAGCACACAGCTTGTTTTCAAAAATCAGATTTCAAATCCAAATACACAGATTTAAATTAGGTAGCAGACCACATCATTACCATCATTCAAACAGGCAGAAAACTTAGAGAGATCTCATGCAAAATTCTGGAAAAGTATGCAAACATTTGAAGAACGAAACTGCCGCAATTTTCTTAGTTTCTTAATTCAAGCAACCCAGATTAGCATTATGCGCATTTTATCATGATCAAAGTAATTTGTACGCAATCAAATGCTTTGTATTGAAGTAGATAAATGGGGTTAATTCCACTTTGTCCCCCCAAACTTTGGACGATTATCCACTTAAGTCTCTAAACTTCAAAATAGGACACGTAAGTCCCTAAACTTATAAATACCTCCCACTTAAGTTCCTGAACTTATAAAATGGGACACTTAAATCCCTAAATCCTTATAAAATGGGACACTTCGACCACCAATGGCATTCAGGATTTGTTAATAATTTTCCTTAAGTGGGAGGTATTTATAAGTTTAGGGACTTAAGTGTCCCATTTTGAAGTTTAGGGACTTAAGTGGGTAATCGTCCAAAGTTTGGGGGGACAAAGTGGAATTAACCCTAAATGCATCCAGACCGCAAAACAAAGACAGGTGACTTTAAACTTGGTTCAAGAAACATCAAAATCACAACTTCTTTGCTAGTTTCTGTTCTGGAACAAAAAAGAAATTTCTTTTGCAAAGGACACCATTCCTATTACGCACCCATTGCACCAAACTAGAGACAAAGCAAATGGAAAGACAAATGCAACCCAGAGATAAGCAAACAGGTCTCAAAAGTTAATCAAACCGAAAACTTCAGCAACTCAAAGGAGAAAGAAATATGTTTGCACAACCGCAACGTGCCTTTCAGCTCCTCTAAGCTCTAATGTACTAACCTAGAGATGACTCAATACAAATCCTAATATATTCCGGCACAAAACCTGGGATGACGAGGAGAGGGAAGATTCAACAAGGCTCCTAGCATGAAATGCAGCAAGGCCGTGGAAACGGGTTCAACCAAATCATAACCGAGATGCGGCAACAATGCAAGATGATATAAATATCTATTTACCCCTGACTCAGGACTTTGAAAAAATATTCTAAAGCCCAACCGAGACAACAAGCAAGGTGCTAAGAATAAAATGAAAAGGAAAAAAACAAGAAAACAGCAACAAAGCACTGCCGCATGTAAACGGCTAGAAGAAAACATCAATCAGAGTTGCCCAAAGTTTTATGCCATTTTTTTCTAGATTTGTTTTGTTCAAATGCACGAAAGATAGCCATAAACATCAACGTCCCACATATTCATCCGATAAAGTTTCTAGAAGAACCCATAAACCCATCATCTGGATTCAATGCCAAACAACCAAAAATAGGAAAATCTGGGTTGGAGAAACAGCTTGCAAAACCAGACATGTTTATGAAGCTTTTTACAAATGGAATGGGTTTGTTGGTAACTACCAGAAACATGGGGTCATTTCTACACAAAAAGTCTCAATGATCCATGCTAACGCAGAACCCAGGTGCAATGAGATAGAGCAAAGATCTGAACCAACATCGTATGAAAAAGAAAGCACCAAAGGCAGGGAAAACAGAACCATGAAACCAGAAAACCAATCACCATAGGATATGAATCTGAGTATAGGTAAGTGAAAGAGAACGGAAAGAAAGGGCTACCTTATAGATCTGAGCACCGAGTATGTGAAACCCGTGAGCGTTGAAGATGATCGTTCTCCACAGAAAGCTAAACCTTCTCCAGACTTTGATGAAGAAACCTTAAATCTAGACCTTCCTAGTCTCGTCGTTTCCTCTCGATTCTTCGCTTCTTTTCACTCTATCTCTCACTCTCCTTGCTTCCAGCCGCCACCCAAAGGAAATCTCTCTTGCTAGCTAACCCCAGTTTTTCTTACGCCACCACTTCCTCTTGTTTTTTCTCTCCCTGCCGTTAGATATTCTTTCTCCTCTCTATTAGACTTCAACCCTTTCAGCCGTTACCTTTTTCATCCGTTGCTTCCCAAAACCCTTCATCCGACGCTGCTCCACATCTCACGTCCTTCCTCTTTCATTTCCACCCTCCACCTATCCTCTTCTAGAATTCTCTAGGGCCTGAGGTGTACCAGACACCTGGCCATTTATCACTTAAATTGCCCTCAAGGGCCCTGCTGCAACTCTTCTTTGCAAGCTGCGGACGAACGCAGCTTGCATGTAAAAATTTTTTTTTTTAATTTTAATTTTAAATTTTACATTTAAGGCCAACTAAATGAATAACAAATGAATATAAGGGCAAGAGGATAATAGTAATAATAAAAATGCTATAAAAATACTAGGAAATACCCAAAACAAAAATTATGAAATTAATAGATAATAATTATCACTAAAATAAAATAAAAATAAAAATAAAAATAAAATAAAAGTAAAAAAGATAATAATAAATAAAACGGTTCAAAATTTGGTGTCTACACTAGTGTTCACACATTTTCTTGGAATTACCACCTGTCCGGCGTGTTCTAATTTTGGCAATATTGTCAGGGATCTGAAATGCTGGTGCTAGTGTGAATTTCTGCATAATCTTTGCTTTCTTGGTTGTATCTCTGAGTTTCGCAATGCTTGAGGACAAGCATTGTCTAGGTGTGGGGGGATTGATAGAGCAATTATTTGGCACATTTTGCACTGTTATTTTGTCCTAATTTTGGCTACTCACTGTGCTAAGTATTAAGGTTTTGCTCATATTTCATATTTGTATGAATTATAGGTGGTTGGTGTAAAAAGTGCTTTCACGAGACAAAATTCCAGAAAACTCTCTATTTCAAGGCGTGACCACGCCAGAGAACGAAAGAGGTACATCAAAAGGACGGACCCGCGGGATTAACATGAGGAAACAAAAGGTGATCCACGTGAACCAGACGCAGGGGATCGGAACCCTTGGACAAAAGCCTTACTCCTAATGCTTTTCTACTGGCGGCGACTATTGAAGATATAAGAAGGGCCAGATTCACGTCTGAGTTATTAGATTAGTTTTGGAGCTTTAGTTTTCTTTTTCCAGATCTGTCAGACGTTTGTTTTTCTTTTAGGTAGCAATCAATTAGGCTAGCTTTTGTTTCTTTTCATCGTCGGACGCTTTTTCCCTTTTTCTCTTCGGCAGCAGTTAGAATAGCCTTTTGCTTTTGTAATTGCGGCTCCAATACGAAGACGAAGCCAGGTTTCTCTTTGTTGTTATTTCGATTAATTTACCTTCCCCCAATTCCTCGGCAATTAATTTCTGGGCAATTGTGTGGATGATATTAATCAAATCACGTGAGCTTGACATGATGAGGAGCGGCTAATTTTCTCCTCTACCCAAAGGTCGACGCGAAGGCACGATCCATAATATCTGTGAGATCTAATCGAATCTTCATTATTTCTTCTCATTTATTGCTATTCATGCATTTCCTGAATTAATTGTTCATGGGTATTTTATTAATTGAATATCGACGGCCGGGTATTTGATTCAATTTAATAGCCTACTGTCACATTAACTAAATTGAATCCGTAATTGTTCGTTTAGTTGATACCTAGTGGCAACCACCATAATTGGCTTTATGTTGAGGAAACGTAAGATCTAACTTAAATAAACCCTCTTAGCGTGTTTATTGGTTAGGGTTGGGTTCTTCTAGCTCTAATGCAATTGGATAATTAAATTCCTACGGTCGTACCTAGGGTTGTTATCTGGTTAGAGAAGCAGTCAATGATCGTACCTTGACTGTCGAAAAAGTAAGGAAGAACTGGTTGTCAGAGTTTGTTGATAATTATAACAAACCTAGTGACGAATGAATGAAATATCTTTGCATCGATGATCATTTGATTGGACTGTGCCTGAACAGTTGATCCTTTGGGTAGAATTTTATCAATTGCTATTTTTAGTAAATTGTACCTGTTGAGTTAGCTCTTGAATTTTATTTATTTCATTTTTATTCTCATCCCATCAATTATCCCCCAACTCATTCTACTGATTTGGAAAGAAATAATTTTCTTCCCGCTCCCTGTGGATTCGACCCTACTTGTCATTGTACGCAAAATTAATATTTTTATAGACAAATCTGGTATATCGGATCAAGCAAACTCTTCGGGAACAGGTTGAATCAAGTAACCCATTGCACACCTAGGGTCCCTGCTGCAGTACTTGAATTTGTTCTATAATTACTTGTGATGGTAATTAGGACTTTTTAGTAATTATTATTGCACAGGTTCGGCACCTGTCAGTGGTGGTGGTGGTTTTGTGGTCGAAGAGTGATTGTTTGAATTCAGCGTGAATGCTAGGTAGAAAATACTGGCCGGAGTTTTGATGCACACACGCTGTCATATGAGTTTACAGTTTGTTTTTGGGAATTTTTGGATTGGGGTTATAATTTATTTTTGGGAAAAGTGTTGTTTTAGATCCTGTGCAGTTTTAGTTCTTAAAGTTTTGGTAAAAACAAATCTAATTTTGTATATGTGCAGTTTTAGTCCCTAGCATTTTGTTGAAAACAAATCTGGTTCCTAATGTATCCAATTTAAAGAATTTTTTTCAATTATTGACAAAATTTAGTCACATATAGTATGTGGCTAGTAAATTCAATTTCAAAATAAAGAAACAAAGTAGTAGTTATCTTTGAACAATAAGGACTAATTGTGAGAACACGAGAAAAAAATTATGTGTATGCCCTGAATTTATTTCATTTTATTTATTTTGATATTAGAAATATTATATATAACAAATAATTGGTTAAATTAAATGCCTAATTGAATCCCTATAAAATTGAGAGTTTAGAAAATATCCTAGGATGGTGTGAGAAAATTCTTATAGGGGTATGCAAATTGAAACAAACTAAAGTTTGAGGCAATATTTGAAGATGATAAAATTTCAACTCCTTAGCAAGTAAATAAATTAATGTCAAAAGACCATTTTAACCTCAACACTTGAGCAATTAACCATGCAACCGAATTGATCATTCTCGACTAAGCATAAGACCGAACAGAGGATTAAATTCGGTGGATTCCATTTGGTAACAATTTGCTAAGAGCAAAAGAAGAACAACTGAGAGCTAAGCTATATTTTCTCCAACCTCAAAACTGAGAGTAGAAGTAAGAGTGAGGGACAGAAATTTTGCTAGCTTCAACACCTGCTAACCACAACCAAGCGAGAGTAAAGCAAGGAGGACTGGAGTGAGAATCCAGTGCAAGAATTTTGAGGAACCGACGCAGAGAATTAGAGCAGTCTGCAATTATCGAATTCTGGGGGAAAAGATGTAAGATTCTGCAATAACTTCCTGCCTATTTAGTATAATTGAATATATACAAGCTGCATGTTGAACTTAGCTAGGAAAATGAGCTCTTGGCTAAAGAAAATTCTGTGTAGCAACCGAAAAGCTGTAGGAAAGGAAAATTGCGGAAACTGAGAGTGAAAATTTAAATCTGCAACTTGTTATCAATATTTCTTTAGAGAATAATGTTAAGAAATGCATGCAATATATTTATCTTAAGTTTATGAGAGGTTTAGCTAGAAAACTTGTGAAAAGTTGGAAGTTTGAGCTGGAAATTGCTAAAGGAAAGTCACTGGAACTTTCCAACTTCAGCCGAGAGGAAGAAATGAGAAAGTTTCAGCTACCTTTATGAATTTTGGTTCAAAAGAAATCTATATTGAGCTTTAATACATTGTATAATATACTGGACTTAACATGCATGTTAGATTTAAGAGTAAAATAGAGAGGTTTGGCTGAAGAAAATCTGAATTAAAAAGACTGACAAAGTGCAAGAAAAATTACTGGGATAACTGAGGGAGTGAAGTTAGAATTTTAGCATTTGTTACAAGGATTTTCTTGGAAAATCATGCTAGGAGATGCATGAAATATATCCATTTCAAGCTATATAAGATCATTAGCTGTGAAACTTATGATATATAGGTACTTTTAGTTGGAAATGTTGAAGGGAGGCTGCTGGAAATTTTCCAGCTTTAGCCGAGAGAGGGAATAGAGTTTTATCTAACTTTTCTCTTCGAATTCCTTGTTATAAATTCTATACTGCTGCTTAAGTTACCTTGTAACATAACAACAACTCCTGTATGTTAAGTTGGGAGTGAGAAATTGCATAAAATTGAGAAAGGCAATTTCATACTTACACTGTTAAAATTTGCTAAAGGTTATATGTTGCTGATGACAGGATTACTTGAGGCTAGCTAATTGGTGGAACTGCTGCTGGAATTGTATGCAAGTTTGTTTTAGATTAGATTGGACAGAAAATATACTAAGTGTTTAGTGTTTTAAGCAAGTGAAAGATAGAACTTTGTTGAAAATTCTTAGGTAATGTAGCTGGAAACATGTGTGCTGGCCGAGGGAGTTAGGAGGTAGAGTTCTTGTGTTATTTTGAAATTTCCAAGATAATTGGTTATAAATTTTGTATAAAACATCTTATAACATCCTGTCCTAGTTTTCATGTGCATCTTATTGATTTTTATCACTTAAAAAAAACTGGTGAATTGGAGCAAATTTAAACAACAAGCAAACTAGAATCTAGTTTAGCTTAAAAAGGAAAGAAATGAAAATTTCACTGGCCTTAATCATTAAATTTGGGTTGAAAATAGTTTAACCTTAGTTTAAACACCTAACAAGACCTTAAATTTGGAGTACATGTATATCTCCCTTGTTTGAGTTGATAAATTTGATAAATCTCGAAGAGAAATGTAAGAAAGAATTGCTGGAATTTCACATCTTGTTTTATAAGCTAAGGAACTTGGTTTCTAGTGACTTAAACCTTAAATTGGTGAGATTTTAATGCTTAAAACTTCTCTCCTTACATTTTAGAACTTTAAAACTTATGTTTGGGGCTGCACATAAAATTCCTAATCTTAAAAGTGTGAATCAAATGGGAGTTTTAAGAGTACTAGACTGCTTGGATTAGTTGAACTATGTTTACAGAATCCTAAAACTCTAAATAAACTTATTAGAATTCACATTAAGAATACCTAAATGATTGTAGTTGTATTTTACCTCAGGAATTGAGAGTGATCAAGGTTAAACCCACAAAATGAAGCTTAATTGACCTTTAATGGTGAGTGTTTCCACAGTTGTGTGTTTAAATTGCCTATGTGTTACTTAAGTGATGTTTATGTGATTATGATAGTGTTTTATTGTAAAGTGTTTTCAATTGTTCCTCGCCTTCTAAGTCGGGAGTGTACTTTATCGCACTCGACTTAGTTTGAGTTTGAAGGTTGATAATTGATCAAGTGTTGTTGTAAGTGTGCATGACTGTAAGCCGTGTGTATACTTTACCACACCAACTGAACTGGGCCCCAAAACCCTTTGTTCAACAGACTATTCGAGCCAGTAAAAGAGATTGGTCGGATAGGACGGTAGCTTTGGGTAAGTGTATTGGTATGCTCGAGTATTACCACGGAGTAGAAGATTACTGATATTGATATGACCATCTAAGTGAGAGAAGTGTTTATTGTTTTGGAGATTATAAGGAGGAGTTTGGTGGAGTGTGTAGTGTATTGAAGTGGCTCTAATGCGAGCACCGTATCCTTTTAAAAGTGATTGTTCAGTGAAGTGTTCTCTAATTCATTCAGTGAAGTGTTTCTTTAATTGTTTAATTTTGCTACTTGTTTAAGTGTTTAATTGATTGTTGCTTGTGAGGGACCTCACTGAGCTTTAGCTCAACCTTTTAGCTTTGTTTTCCTTACAGGAGTTGGAGATTGAAGAGTGATTGGAGTGAATTAGAAAGTTATTTTGAGAAGATCCGTTACTGTGTGTATATATTGTAGTCATGGTTTCTTTTGGCATTTTGAGATGGTTGAATCTTTTGTTTTGAGTTTGGTGTGATGTTAAGAATGGATATTTAGAACATGTATTTTGTTTCTTTTATTGGGCGAATTTATGTTTCAAGCTGATTGGAGTTGTACTTAAGAGTGAATGTTCAGTTGTTCAATGGTAATGTTATCTCTGAAGTTAATGTAAATGAGTGAACCCTGGCGAGAGCCAGGTAGGCGATCCGCTAACTTTTAGGGTACGCCCTAAAAGAAAGTGGGATCGTCACACTAATAATTCACGTACTAACTAATTAACTAGTAAAAAGAAGGAAAATCTTAATCTTAAAAACTAAAACTATTCAGAACTCAAAATTGATCAATCCAGAACTTATTTTCATGCTCTATTCCTACTACCTCAAGCAAAAACTGTAATACTAAATTTTTTAATATAGATTAACAAATTTTCTTTATTGTTTTGTTTCTTGGTTAATCAGTTACTAACGTGCCATCACATGAGTTATTTTTATTGTTCAAGGTTGCTCACTATTTTGCTTCATTTTAAGAAGTTTAATTCAACAAATATGTAACTGGACTAATTCCGTCAATATTTTAAAAAAATCTATCAATTATCCTAAATCTGCATCAAAATGGTAACATTAGGAACCAAAATTGTTTCTAACAAAACATTAAGGATTAAACTTGTACCACCTACCAAACATTAGGGACTGGATTTATTTTTGTTGAAACTTTAGATATCAAAATTGTACAAGTATCAAATATTGAGAACCAAAACTGCATTTCTCTTTTAATTTTTCTTAATTTTTTTGGGTTTGTTTTTGTCTTAAAATTTTCTTCTTTGTCCTCACGCACCCAAACTTTTGCAAATTTTTGTAAGGACAAAAGTATTAGAATTTGATTGAATTATTCTTGGAGAAAATGACCGAAAAATGTCCTTCACATTTGATAGTTTTACTTTGGAGTCCTTCATCTTTAAAAGGATGACGCATTTTGATGTGTACTATATTTTTCTTGCTTAGTTTTGTACCAAAAGGGCAATTTAGGGTTTTTGTAAGAAAATCTATCTTGTTGGATCTATATTGTTACTAAACAATAAAAGTAGAGGAGGTATATGCAATTTTTAAAACCTGGGGGGAGCTCTCTATAATTGTTGAAAAACTCATGGGAGTTTTGTGAAATTATCACAAAAAGTGAGGTGAAAAATCATGAAAAATGTTCTATAAATAAGATACCTTTCCAATCATTTTGGACACAACATATCAAATAATCAGTCCGCAGTACTAAAGTGCCTGATCCAGCTAGACTAGCTTCTTTCCAAGCAGCTAACCAATATAATGGCTTCCAAGGCAGCTTTATTTTTCCCTATGTTTTCAGAATCGGACCGGGTATCGACTCGGTCAAGCTCAGGGATTAGGGGTCAACGGGTTCAATCGGGTTCGATAGGGGTTGAACCGGATGACGTCATAAATAAAAATATTTTAAAAATTAAAATATTATATGTAAAATATATACCTAATAACATGTTAATATTAATAAAGGTATATTCGTATATATTTGATGGTTCAAATGTATTTAACGAGAAAATACAAAGAAATTAGAATAATCAAGTAGCAATTTATATTATTTAATGAGAATTAACAAGTTTAAAATTAAAATTATGGATTTAATTGAAAAAAAACACCAAACTTTAAGACAACATTGATAAAGTATGAAATATTTGAGATATATTAATAATTTTTAACAATCTAGGGGTCAAAACATAATATTGAAAAAGTTTGAGTTTTTTTTTTAAATGCTTGATTGAACCGAAAAATCCTGTTTTTTTCCGGTCAAACCCGGTTTTTGACCGGGTTTTACTTACTCGGTTATTTAGCAGAACTCGGACCGGGCACTTGGCCGTTCTCGGTTCGACTGATCGAACCGGCCGATCCGATCCGAGTTTTAAAATACAGATTTTTCCTCCTAGCCTTCCTCTTTGTAGCTGCAGCTACTCCGCTCGCCTCCGCGGCCATCTATAACGGAAAAGACGTTCAAGGGCTTATGTTTCTTGGCCGAGTAACCTGCTCGAAAATGCCTGACCCTGAACCTTTTGTCCAAGGAATTAAAGATGTCGAGATAAGAATATATTGCAATGGAGGTTCAACAAGCGTGGCCCAAGCTTTAACGGATTCGAATGGATTCTTTACTGTACTTGGGAACACCCTTGATGGCATTACTTTCGAGCAGACCAGCCTTCCTTGTTTTGCCATAGCTGAGCTTCCTGGGGATCAAAGCTGTTCAGTTTTTCTGCCAAAATCAACCCTTACATCCACTATTAGCCTCGTTGGAACTCTTTCTCAGCATCCCACAGGCCCTTTTGCCAATGCTGCAGCAACCCATTTTGTCCCTGCTCATTAATTTGCTCTTTGCTTTTTCAACACATTGTCTTAGGATTCACTGAATTGTTTGATTCTTTTTTTTTCCTTCTTTTTTGAGCTGTTTGATTCTTTTCAGCGCCCTTGTGGTGTTATGTAATTTGTTTATGAATTATTTTCTTGCCATGCATGCAAGCAAACTGCTCATATTTGTAGGTGCCCATGTATGGGCATTCCTTGAGCTCTTAATTAATGCTTCCAAATTCTCATGACAATTTAGTTTATATATTTTGTAATGGATCTCAGTTATTTAAGTTTTATAGATTTTTGTACAGCTTAACAAAATAATTCGTCTAAATGAGAATTTGAAAAAATTGGAAAGAAATTGAACATTAATCTATCATTCGAATAAAAAGAAGGGATAATTTTAGAAACCTCTCTTGTGATTTCTGACAATTGCAGAGACGTCCTCTCAAGTTTATTAAATTACAACTACCTCCCTTACTTTTACTGTTTATATAACAATATAGGCCCAAAAGGCTATATTTTTTCTCAAAAATCCTAAATTACCCTTTTTGTACTAAAATTATTTTGCCAATTGCTCTCTTCCATATCTTAACCAAAGCATGCATTCAATTCTGAAGATTCATTCCATCCTTCATAAATATTCTTACCATATGGTCCCATGGAATGGTCAAATTCACAATCAACCGCCCTTGTATTTGCATAATTTTCAACATAGGATGCCATGATTTAGCTCCATATAAGTGGCTCAACTCCTTCTACATGAGCCACATTATGGCCTTGAAGAAAATCCTTAGGGGAGATTTAGGCATGGATGAGATTAATCAAGTTTAAAAGAAGAAAAGGCATCATTATGACTATAGAGGTCTTCAAGAAATTCATTTTGTCAAAAACCAAAATTATATTTACATAATTACACCCCAAACTTCAAATCCAATGCCCACACCTTCTCAAAACAAAATAATCTAACCTACTATCAAATCTCCAACACATGTTAACGTCTTAAATACAGAGAAGATACTTTGTCTCCATAGTGAAACCACAACCAACAATTGTCAAGCATAAAAGGAAATATAAATGTACTTGTTAACACCTTAAAAAGTTTTCTGAAAGGATGATAGACAAATTAGCAAATTTACCAATTTCAATCCCACTTTCTTTTTTGGCCAATGATTGCATTATCATTGTATGCCTCTTCATCTCCTTTTAGTTTGATCATGAAATCCGATTTACGTCAATCATTAAATCTAATCTCTCAACTAAACTTGTGATTTGGCAATTTCAAAAGGAAGAAAGGAGGAACAGGAATATATAATAAAGTTTGAGAGATCACTTGTGGTGTGATTGGCTACAGTTATAGGCAATGGTTGGTGGTAATTTGAGAGTGAGTTAAAGGAGGAACGGGTTGATGGACGAGAATGAAGTGATAATAAGTGAGAGAGAATCGTCGTTGACTATAACTTGTAAACAGGATAGCTGAAGATGTCAAGTTTCATTTTCTTTTTTTAATTTCATTTCATTTCATTATACTATGAAGTAAAGGTCATTACACTATAGGCAATTATTTATTAAGTAAAGGTCATTATAGTCACTTTATTGTGATAAGGGAGGTCAGTGTAATTTATAAAATTTGAGGGGATCCGAGTGAAACTATCATAAACCTCAGGGGAGGTTTGTGAAATTATCCCTAAGAAGAAAGTACTAATAATTGTTGAATAAAGTGAAATTGTAATACCCAAAATTTGTGCTCCAAATGGGAATTACTTCTAAGTGGTGTATTTAATGGAATTACAACAAGAGCCCAAGGGCTAAAGTGCAAATATCCCAATTCATGTTCATTCCGAATTCCTGGACATCGGCCTTATCCATTCTTTGAAGAAACAGAAGGAATTGAAGGGAGATACAGCAGAGAAGACAATATACTATCATCCAACTGATTTCAGTTGATTCATTGAGATAACTGATTCATTGATTTAAATTTTATGAGCTGATATAATTTATATATAAAAATTTTAAAAGTCCACCCCTAACCACTAGGTCAATCTCACTGTTTCAATTAATATCAATAGATTGAAAGGAGTAATTGGCCTCTAATAATCCCCCAATTTTTATTGACGGGTGGTGAGTGGAGGAAGAAAGAGGAGATAGGATTTTTCTTAATTTTTAATTTTTTTGCTGTTTTTGTTAGGTGTATTTGAAATGTATTTGAAGTTATTTTAGGTTGCTCTATAGTGTTTATAAGATGTGCTACTGTCGCATTGTATTTGATATAATAATTTTTCCAATAAACTCCTAATTGAAACTGTGCCCTAAGTTTTATAATTCATTGACATGTGATCGTTTAAGGTGATTTAAAATCGATGTTTGTGGCTACCATTGCAAAGCCAATCAACATCAATATATTGAAGGGCTAAATGGCCTCTACTAATCCCCAAAATTTTATCAGTGATCATAGTTGGTCTTCGACTTTTATAAGCATCCATCATGTTCCTTACCTATAAATTTGGTTCTAAACGGTCGTTCAGGCCAAATATAGATATGGTAATTTTCACATTGTCTCCTAAGTTTAAGTTTATACATATTTCCCTTTTTAAAGTTTAAAAATAGGGCATATTACCTTTTAATTTTTTTGGGTAAAGCATTTAATAGTTGACTCATTTGACTAACATTAAATAACAACATTATCCTTCATTCCGTCTAAAATTTACGTAAACTAGACAAAAACAAGGATACCTTTTAAGAAATAACAAGTTTAAAATTACCTTATATCTTAAAAATTTTGCTAACTTTATTGTCTATCATTAATTACATTCATCATCATCGTCATTAGATTTAGGGTGGTTTGATAAAACTGAAGTTTGAAAACTGAAATCTGAAATCTGAAATCTGAATCCATTAAGTTATCGGATTGTTAAGTATTAAATCAAATACATTTAAGTATATATCACATTCAGTAATAAGTGCATAGTTTATCACTTATTTTTGGAAGCAAATTTTACCTAGAAAATTCAGTGACACTTAATTAATTCAGATGTCCAATTTTTTGTTATCAAATGCATCTAAATATATTAAGATCTGAATCCATTAAATTTAAATGCTGAATTGGGTTAGCAAACAGAGCCTTAAAGTCTAACCACTTAGAAGAACATGTACAAAATTTGACGTTAACCCAGCAAGAAAAAAGAAAAGATGTTAAGGTAAATAGCATGAAACATTAGGCAATTTCACCATTTGATATTTCATAAACACTCACGTGGTATTTAAAATCTCAAACAGTAAAATCGTAATCAAGATTTCATACCCATTCACATGGCAGCTGAATTATTGAATAATATAGGCTTTGTTTGGAGTTGTGTTTTATTTTGTGTTAATTTATTTTTGAAAAGGGAAAGCATATGTTGGAACCACTTTTTATTTCATATACAAATTTTTTGAAAAAGTGCTATAGTAATATATAGATAACCCTAAAATTTAATAACAATCCAATCCGAGTCAATATTATATGACATTTCCTGAATGCCATGCGACAACAATCAAAAGTAAGGCAAAATGTGATGAATTTTTTGGGGTTAAGATGTGAAGAAAAAAACATTCTCCTAGTAAAAAATGTTAGGTTTATGAGTAAAGTTGTGTCCTTGAGAGATGAAGAAAGAGTATTTGATATGTAAGTAAAAACTCGAAATTTAACAGTTAATCACATACATCAAATCGCTAAGTTTTTGGGTTAATTTCGAGTTCCTAATTTATATAATGAGCCTCTTTGGTAGTATCATTGCTATTACATGCTTTCTTACCAATGCACTATTTCTTTTTTTTTTTTTGGAAAAAGTACCAATGCACTAATGATTCATGGAGAGCAGGTATACTCACATTCAAAGTTAATTAATATTTGGTTGATCATGGAGAGCAGGTATCCTCAAGGCTGTCAATTTAGTTTTGTGAGTCTATTTTAACCAGTTCAAGTTCAGTTCAAAAAAATAAAACTTTTGAATTTTTATTCTTGAGTTCATATTATAAGGCTCATACTTGACTGAAAAATTTATTAAAACATCGACTTAAATCGGGTTCGACCCAAGTTCACGGTTAAATAGTTTATATATATAATATAAATTTTACATTTATGCATGTATATGCAAATTATTAAATTTTTATGTTATAATACGTATTAGTTCTAGATTATATTCATTATTGTATATAATATATATTAATTATATAATTATTTTGGATCGGGCTTTAATTAGACCGAGTCTGGTAAAGTCTATACTCAACTTACATTTAATTGGACTTTTATGTTGAAGACCAAATTTTTTTAACCCAATTACACATGAGGCTCAACCCAAAATTTTGGGGGCAAACAGACTGAATTCGGTCCAGTTCTACCTCATTGATAGCCCTACAAATCATCCAGATACATGGTCTAAACTATAAAGTACAATGCCAGAAGTGTAAGAATAATGCAAAGTCGAGACTGAATGCTATTAATACATGTGTTTGCATAGGAGGAGTGAATTTGACTCGAGATATTTCTTTTAAACATATTAAAAATTTTTAATATAAAGGAGACGATTTTTTTTTAAGTGTAAGTAAAAGGTCTCGAACTTACAACCTCTCACTTACACTACATTCCCTCCCTCCGTGCCATCCAACTCATCCCTCCCTGAGAAAAAGACGACTTAGTGGCTTAAATTTTGTTGTATCTCTATGTCTTAGTTTTTTTTTTTTTTTTTGCTTTTTCTTTTGATTTGGTGACTAGTAGATATCTAGAAATGTAAATAAAAAATAATTCTATTGGTGTCCCTAAATTTTATCACATGAATCATATGTATCACAAAAATTATATTATTACATAATCATCCTTAAAAATCTTCTTTCTACATTTTTAAATTGTAAACATGGATAATTGAGGTGTACATTATAGCAAACTATTAGCGCAAAAGAGAAGATTGGGATGAGTAATAAGGTAGGAGAAATTATAAATAAGAAATTTTAAATCAAAACATTTCACTTACAAAAATACACACACTACACCAAAATTAATCACTAGAGTCGCCCCAAACTATTAGTATAAAAATTAACCATTGGATTGGACTAGTAACCACTTTTAAAGTCTTTTCCCGCTGTCTATGCCTAGCAGTCGGGTGTGGGAGGGGTGGGAAGAAAACTAGAGTTAAAAAAAAAAAGGAAATTATCGGTGCAAAACAGCTGCACTTTCCTACGCACTTCTTATTAAAAGTTAAAAGCTATGTGCGTATTAATCCAAAACAGCTACCCTTTCCTGCGCACTTCTTAAAAGCCAAAGCGCGCTATATACGTTAATGTGTGATCTAAGCAACCGAGTGGTGTTTTTTTTTTTTTTTTTTTTTTTTAACCATGCGATTCTACTACGATTGCATACTTGTTACGTGCTTTACAACTTAGGATCACCACCGTCAACAGTAGTACTTCTTTTGGCCTATCATGGCCGTCAATGGAGAGGCAGGAAACAATGTGTATAGATGTGTTGGCTATGGCGTCATTTCTTGGCGAAAGGGCCAAAAGGGAGCGACCCTCTTGCCTCATTCGAGTGAAGTGATGATCCATTAACCCGGCAGGTGATCTGGAAAGCCCTAGCTCAAGAATTCAAGTGAGCTCCCCAAATTTACATCCCTGGCTTTAGCTCTTTCTTTTAGTATATTTTTTGCATTTGCATTTGTTTTTTTTTTTTTGTTGAATGATTGAACTGTTGAATTTTCAGTGTTATTTTGGTGTTTTTGAACTGAGTTTAATTGTGGGAGAACTTTTTGCTTTCTAAGAAGTTCACATATTTATGATTTCTCATGGTTGAAAATTGAAAATTGAGATAATGGGTGGAGAAACCAATCCAGTGTTGAGAAAATATGTACGCTTCATGGCAGTCTCTGTTTAGTCTTTCTTTTCTGTGGGGTTTTTTTTTTTTTTTTTGATTTTTGGTTTTTAAACTGTTGGTTTCTTTGGGTTACTTTACTAATTAAGTAGCAGCTAGTTTGAACTGACACGGTGGGACTTTCTGGATACTAAAATGTTGTACACTACATTTTTTCTGATGATTTCTGGTGAAAAGTTTGAAAGTGAGATTGATGGATAAAGAACTAACCAATTTGAGTAGTAATAAGAAATTACGTAGACCTAATGATTCTTTGGAGGATGATGATGATGTGGACAGAATCAGTGATTTACCAGAAAGTGTTTTGAGTCACATACTATCTCGACTACCAACGACATTGGATGCAGTTCGTACCTGTGTCCTATCCAGAAAATGGGAAAAACAGTGGAAGAATGTTTACAATCTCAGGTTCAGTGATTATAAAGTTGATAAGTCCAAAAAGAAGGACTTCGCCATCTCTGTGCAGAAGGTGCTTTACCATTTCAGGAACTCAAGGATTCAGGGGTTTATGCTTTCTATTAATTGCAATCAGTATAATCCCACTCTTGTCAAAACTTGGCTATCAGCTGCTTTAAGGTCTAATGTTCAGAGGCTTTGTTTTTCCCATGTAGATGACTTGGAGTTTCCTCATTACTTCTTCGAATGTGATTCTTTAGTGCATTTGGTTCTCGAACTCTGCACTTTCAGAGTTCCTGGTTATTTTTGTCTTGCAAACCTTCGAGTGTTAAATTTTTATAATGTTACTTGGCAAAATGATGATTGTTCTGCTTCCAGGTGCTTCATCTTGAATTTTCCAGTTCTTGAAGTGTTTAAGTCGTATCAATGCCGCTGGTTGAATGTGAAAATGCTTAAAATACTTGCTCCTCTGCTTGCAAGTTTCCAGATGGTTAGATCTTTCCTTAGATGCACACCTGGTCGATCAGAGGATTGTGAAATAGAGATTTGTGGAGACAACCTTTCATATTTTAATTTTGATGGTTTTTCACTAGAAAATATTGTCCTATCTAACCCTTCAAAAGTTGCTAATGTGTGTCTTGATGTAAATTCCATGGAGCGTTTTATTCAGAGGGGAAAAATTGGTTCTCGAGCTCTTTTGCTTTTGGGAGGACTTTCTTCTGTTATCAGATGCCTGGAACTCTCTGAATATGTAATTGAGGTATTCTTCCCTTTTGAAGTTGTTCTTATTCGCTTTCATTTGTTTTTTTTCATATTTCTATCACAATTTACACAAATGCAATTTATTTATGTACTCTTTATTTGACATGCAATTACCTGATTCTCTACTCTGATCACTATGAAGTATGAACAATTTGGTACTAAAAGCCTTTTTAATTTTGCTTATGTTGAAGCTTGAATTGAAGAGTGCTTGCCTGGCATGAGCATTATTTGCTCAAAATTGCTTGCTTTATATAGAACGCTATTATTGGCATGATACAGTTTCATTGCCCATGCAGCACTAGCAAGCTTTATACTTTCTGCCCTTTTCTGGGAGTATAAAGTGTGTCAATTTGGCTTTTTTCGTATAATGAGCTTGTATAAAATAATTCATTTCCTTATTGTTTGGTTAATAGAATTCTTTGGTCTTGTGCTGCATCTTTGTGTGTGACATTTGTGTTGCAATTGCAATGTAGTAGTAGGGACAGAAAGAATTGTAACGAGAAAGTTACTGATGGACTGAACAGTTTTATTGCACAACTCTTGAAATCTTTGATTGTTGATATAGATTCAGGGTTCATATGATTGATTACATATGTGGCCTAGGCTTGTGGATAATAGATTAGAACATAGTGAAAGAGGTACTACCTGTTGAATGTTTACTAATGCTTAATGCTGATCTTCTCTCCAAGGCACTTGCGCATGCAGAACCTCCATGTTCACTTCCCATCTTTGATGGGCTGACCATCCTTAAAGTGTCTTCCACTTGGAGTAATACCCTCTGCAGTGGACCACTGATGGAGCTTCTAAACAGTGCACCGGCTCTTGAAAAGCTCATATTTACCACGGTAAACAACAATGATGTTTACCATCCCCTCTTATATGTGCAAACTGTTTTGAAATGAACCAAACTCCTACCTCTCTCTCTCATAGGTGTCACTATGTGTTTTATGTTTGTTACTTCCAACTTTTAAAATACCCAGTGTTTGTATCTTTGCAGTTGATTGATGATGTCAATTATGAGGAAAGTAATTCATTGCCTACCAACTTTTCATCTAACCTGAAGGTAGTTGAATTCAGATTGTTCAAAGGAAGGGCATCTGAGATTCAACTGGTTAAGTTTTTGCTGCACAATTTGTCGATACTTGAGCAGTTGGTAATTACAAAGTTTTTGGGAGATACAAAGGTTGAAGTTGAAAATCAGCTATTAATGTTGCCTAGAAGCTCGAGTCGTGTGTCGATAGTGTTCTTGTGAACTTGACTGATGTAAATGATCTTCTTGTAATATTATGTTATGAGATTAAACTGGTGAAGTTTTTGCCGTAGAATATATTGGTACTCGAGAGTTGATTACCACTTCGAAGTTTTTGGGAGATACGAACGTTGTGGTTCAAGATTAACTGTTATTGTTACTTGAAAGCTCAAGATATCTGTTTAGGTGTATTTCTATCAAAGAAATGTGATCCTGTCAAATACTTGGTGTGTTTTCAGGATACACTTTTACATTCACTCATCTCTCTTACCTTTTACTCTTTTTTTTTTTTGGGAGAAAATTACTTCAATGGGATCATTTTGATGGTGGAAGGGAAGTGATTTAAAAGGTTTGGAGTGCCAGATGTTCAAATGCTAGATTTTGTTGAAGTTCCTTATTGTTTGATGTGCTTGATCTATTGTATTTAACCTGTTCCTTTCATTGCAATTTTAAACCATGACATTGGAACTTAATAGAATTTTCTAATTGTGTTAATAATGCACTTAGCCTTAGGTACTTTTAATAGTGGAACTGTTATCATTCTTCTTTTTTTTTTTGGTTGATCCACTTGGTAACTACTCTTCTAAAATTTTAGAATCAGATGAATGTTTTGATGATATATGTACCAAAATCACAAGAATTGATATTGTTGGAAGTATAATTGAAAAGAATTCAAAGTTGTACTATTACTTAGATTGGGTTCTGGTTAATGAGTCACATCAAACATGAAAGTAACACTAAGAATGATGACATGAACTTCGAACGACAAATAATTGTATAGTAACTTGAAAGCATAAAAATGGGGGATGATAGAATTTTATGAATAATCCTGTTCAAGCGTATGCAATTTTGCAACTTAGGCGATTCTTGATGATACAGTAGCATGATGGCACAACAACAATGGAGGAAATTCTGATGCAGGATTCAGTTAGGAGATTTGCTCATTCAGAAACAGTTATCAAGAATTCCTAAAGAGCCAATGTTCAATTACCAGGCACTACGGCATTGAAGTAACCCATGCCATACTCTTAGGAAAAGCTCGAAGGACAGTGAAGAAAAAGGTACATGTACCCAAAAACGACACAGGTGGATAGATAGAAATATACTTAGGGGCGTGAGACAACTCTCTCTAAGGAACTCGACAAAATAGTATCATAACTTTAGGAGAAGGGGGCCATCTGCTTCAGAAAGGTCCAAAGATTCATTTTAAAAATAGGAATGCCCTAGCCATTAGTCCAAAAAAGGTTGTTAAGGTTAGAAAGGAACCAAGTAGCCCGTGAAACTCTTCTCTCTTTTTTTTTTGGTCAAACTAAAAATACTTTGTTAAGATAGGAATAGAAAAGTCACAGGCAGTAAGAACTGCACGTTACAAAACTGCTTCGGCAAAGCAAACTATACAATCAAAACTCTAGACAAGTGATCTGCACAGAGTATCAGAGAAAATAGAAGGAACATATCTCCATTCCAATCTAATATCCCAATTAGTTCTGGACTTTGTTGTTTTCCTCCAACCTGCAACAATATTCTGGATGAGTTGAACAATGGATTGAATCAGTACTTCAGCTGCAACACTTTTACCGCAAAAGAACCTCCTGTACATTTCTGGCCTTAAGAGTATAGATTGTTGCTGCAAAAGCGCACATATGAACTGAATTAACAAATGTGTTTTGCTTGATATGGGGTATCCACCACTGAAGTTCCTCAGACCAGCCAAACCTAAAGCTATACAATAAACAATACTGTTGTATTCTGCCCCATACATAAGCTGCGTAATCGCATTTAAAGAATAAGGATTCCACAGACTCAGCTTCTGTAGCACACAAGGGATACCTGTGATCCCCCATTGTAGTAACCTGTCCTTTGTTGCCAATCTATTTTTACATACTAACCAACCTATAAAAGATTGCCTCGGAATTTGCTTCTCAAACTACAAAGAGTTTAAACCATGGTATTTCATTACCCCTCTCTCTGAACAAATCTATAGCGGAAGAAGAAGTAAAAGTGCCTGTTTTACTTGCTTTCCATGTAAAAGAAACCTCCTCCTCTGGCAGAGGAAGGCATGCATCAGGGAGGGACTTGATTAAATCTTCCACATTCTGGGATCTTCTATGTACCTGTGGCCAACACCATTGAGCTCCATCAATAATTGACGAAAGTTTTGCACTCGAATTGCTATCAAATTAGGTAACTATATGAGGTCCATAATAGTCAGGTAATGGGCTATCTGGATGCCAGTGATCATACCATAGGTGTGTCATGTTACCATTGCCAACCGCAGATGTAATCTCTTGTCGAACCATTGCCCTCAATTGAAGTAATTTCCGCCAAAACCAAGAGGAATCAAGAGGAATTGGAATACTCTAAAATGATCTCCCTTTCTATTTCACAACATGCACCCAAGCTATCCACAAGCTACCTTTCTTTTGAAAGATGGTCCAAATATGCTCAACTAGAAGAGCCTCATTCCACACTTGCGAGCATATCAAAAGCCCAAGCCACTCTCCTTGTGTGGTTTACAAATATCTTCCCATTTTGCCTTAACCCCAGTAGACTTGTCCTTGCCAGTCCATAAGAAATGAGACATGATCTGCTCAATGACTTTAATTACTCGTTTTGGCAACATATAAAGATGCAGCTCCAATAAATTTGCAAACTAATCATTGCCAACCTTATGAGTTGTAATCATCCCCCATAAGATAATGCTCTAGAACTCCAACCTTGGACTTTTTGTTATACGTTATCCACAATTACTTGACAATCAAGAAGTCTCAGTCGAGCACTAATAAGTGGAACACCCAAGTATTTAAGAGGAAAAGAACCTGCCTCCACCTCCATTATTTCACATAGCTCCCATCTGAGTTGTTGACTAACACCAGAAAAAAGAATCTCACTTTTAGACAATTTGCCGGCAATCCAGACATGCTACCAAATTCATCCGAGACAGATTTTAGCAATGTTGTATCCTGTACATTTGCAGCTGAAGCAAGAACAAATCGTCAGCAAATAGAACATGAGAAACTTCGGATGATAAGTAAAGCCCTCTTGGTGAATCCTGCAATCCAGAAGTAAGGAAAACAACTCCCTAGCAACAAGAAACAGATAGGGGGAGATAGGTTTCGAAACAGATAGGGGGAGATAGGTTTCAAAACAGATAGTGATACTTTGCAGTAAAAAGATGTCAATCTGTAAGACACAAAAGGCTTCTTTTACTAGCTTAAAAGGGACAAAATTTAGCTTACATATGCCCTTTCTTTCACTCATACAAAGAATTTTAATTTTCCCTGCCGAACTGAATATGAACAAGTTTTATCTATTCTATTCCATCTTCCCATATTAGTGCGATTTGAATCAATCAAAGGATGCCCATTAATTGTCTATTTTCTGGTAGGCATCGAATACAGTGTACAAATGCAAGTCAAAGGATAACTAAAGTCACAATCTATTCAAAGTAATATATAGAAGAAAATCCTAGAATGATTGAAATCTGCCAAGTACCTACATGATATACATACTCTGAGCGGGATTTGGTTAGAGGGAAATTGGGGTTTGGAATTTTTTTTTTCCCTTGAATGCTCGATTCTGATATCTGAGAGGGAATTTGGAGGAGCAGCGAAATCCGGAAATGGTTGTATACTGTAACCAACTGCATTTCATTCATACTTCCACAGCTATGTACATATATCATGATTAGCTAGTTACCAAAAATCTTTTGGCGTTTGATCAATTCATCTCCCTTAGAGACTACAACAAAAAATTTAGACTATTATCATTCTTATACTTGAAACATTTTTTTTAAACATTTTACTCATGCTTTTAATTTTGTTCTAGTTTGTTCATTTGTTAGTTTTGAAGTTAACAAGCCAACACAACCTCCACTTCCAAACAAAGCATTTGTTTCTTACTTTGCGAAGTATATTTGATAAAACAACTAATTATTTGAGTACTTTATGAACCAATTAAGGCTAACAATTAAGGAAAAGTCTAAAGTAACGATAGTTATGGTAACGAAACTATTTTTACCTGATATAACAGGTAAAAATACTTTTAGCGACCATTTGATGACCTGTTGTACTGGTCATCTAAATGAAATAGTACCTAAAATGCTAGTTAGTAAGTTTTGCATAAAAAATAGTAAGTTAACTCGATATATTAGTAACTTTTATGTCTCAAAAAGTAAACTTGAATAAATATGGAACTAACTTTGTTTTTTATGAAATAAAATATTACTCTATATCTGAAACTTAGTTTTTGGAGGGTAAGTTTAGTTCAAGTAATAGTAAGTTTTTATAGATTAATAGTAAATATTGTTGATAGAATAGTAAATTTGGTTAATCATCAAAACTTAATAGTTTGTGGCATAAATTTACTATTTTACTTAAAGAAACTTACAATTGTACGTATCATTTATAAATGTTATATGTTTGAAGCATTTTAAATATACTATGAAAACTTTTTTTTTTTGCATATGACCTTATAAAATATGTAAGAATAATTTGTCATATGTTAAATTTTTTATTACGGGAAAATAAACAACTAAGTTCCCAAAATATTTCACTTTTATTGTTTAAAAAATCTCAACTTGTTGGTTAAATTCAAAATAATTCTATTGTCAAAAATAGTTTTTCTCAAATTAACTTTCATGATTAGATGTGAGATACAAATATGGTAAAATATCTCTCATACATATGTCATGGATATTTCAGACTTTTAGTTAAAAAAATTTTTGTGTTAAAATAACATTTATCATAGTGTACTAATTATTTTAGGACCATTTTATAGGTGAACTAAATTTAATTTAAATTATACAATAGATTATACATGCATGTGATTTTCATTTATAATTATTGGATCCCATTCTTATGAACAATCTCCCAAGGAAAAAAATCAAGATCATACTGATTTTCTTATATTAATTGTTATACTAATTTTGTCATTTTTATTATTATATTATTTCTCATTTTGTTTAGGCTTTTACTCTTATTATTTCTTGTGTCTCAGATGTAAATTTATTAAAACTTTATCATCTTATTATATTCATAGGTGTTAAATTATAAAAATTTTGATATATAAACAAGTAATATTCTATATATAACTAGTAAGATTTGTTGTTATTGTTATTCGAACTTTCAAACCTTTCAAAAATTGAAAATGATTAAAAACTTATAATACGACAAAATTTTATTTCATATTTTACAAGATTATGTGAAAAGTCAAACTATTTTTCATAGTATTTTAAAATATATAAATAATTTTTTTAAATTATACCTATAATCAGGTATTATACAGGTATATTATGAGTACTTACTAACTAAGGTACTAAGAATTAATTATTAATAAAACATCTTATCATTATTTCAAATAAACTTCCTAATACTAGTTTGAAATATGTTTTAAAATAAAATAGCACATGTGTCCCATAAATCAGTAAGTTTGGATTATTAATCAATTTACCATGTTATTAGTAAGAGTTACTATTTATGTATAAAAGCTTACTATTACTTGAATTAAACTTACTCTCTAAAAAGTAAGTTTGGGAACGAAATCTGTTATCCTATTTATGTCTTAAAAAGTAAATTGAAATAAAAATGAAAGTTACTTTTAAAAAAATAAATAAATTACTACTCTATATTCGAAACTTTCTTCTTGGAGAGTAAGTTTAGTTCAAGTAATAGTAAGTTTTCACGGATTAATAGTAAATCCTGTTGATAGAATAGTAAATTTGGTTAATCATCAAGACTTACTAGTTTGTGGCATAAATTTACTATTTTACTTAACGAAACTTATATGAAACAAGTATTAGAAAGTTTATTTAAAATAATGCTAAGATTTTTTTATTAATGATTGAAACTTAATATTATAGTTAGTAATTGTTGGTAACGTAAATGTATAATATATGATTGTATGTATCACTCATCAATGTTATGTGTTTTAAGCATTTTAATAAATGTATGTATCATTTACAAAGGTTATGTGTTCTAATAAATTTATTTTCTAGGTCACAAGCATAAAAGTTAAATTTGTACTAATGTGGCATAATCTTTGAAAACTATAGTAAATTTACCCATAGATTAAGTTTCGTGAGATTCAAATATATTTTGTATCATTTACAAAATGGATTTATATGCATATATTTTTTTTATCAAACTTACTTTTAATTGGCAAATAGCATGTAAATTATTATAAAATGTCATTTTATAATAATCATAATTTTTATAGGTGAATGGTATATAAACTGCTAAAATTGCCAATTTATAAATGCTAAAATCTAGTTACTTTATGGCATATATTAGTTTGGTCGACTAAAAAATTAGCGTAATTAAGTGTACGTTGGTTGTTGATTTGAAATTTGCACCCTTGTCACTATTTCGTTATTTGTACCACAAGTTTTTCTGATCAAAGTAAAACAAAGTCAAATATATTTTCATTTTGTATGTTGTATTTATATTTAGTAAAAAATTAATAAACCATGATTACATTTCATAATTTCTAATGAAATTAGTAACATTTTCTAAATAAATTGGAATAATTTGTAAAATATGTTATTTTTTTGACAATATAATTAGGGGTGGCAATCGGGTCCAAATCGGAGTGACAGGTCGGGTTGAGATCCAGGTATAATAGAAAACTGGTTGACCCGAACTTGACCCCCCAACCCGAAACGGGTCAGGATATCTGACCCGAATCTGAAAATTCCAGGTTGTCGGGTTGGCGGGACGACCCGAATGACCCAAAACTTAATTTTAATTTATTAATTTACCACTGTAATTTGTAATTCACACAAGACTAATTACATAATCAAGTAATAAAAATTTAAATAAATAATCCCAAACCAAATCAAAAATAAATTAAAAACATCGTAAAAGTGTTTTGTTCCAAACCAAATATAAAATAAATAAAAGCAGTATAAAAGTAAAAAATAATATAATAAATTATTTTTCTAAATATAATAATTTCAACTTCAAATAAGTTAAATAAATTCATTTAGGATTAAGTGATTAATGCCTTTGAAACAAAAAGAATAACGTAGTTTTGTTAGGTAAAATAATTTTTAATTCATAAACAGGTGATCGGGGGGTCGTATCGGATCACCCACGGTTTGACCCGAATAAGACCCATTTTCTTTTCGGGTTCGTCGCATTCGACTCGATTCTGACCCGACCCCGCAAAACCTCAATCCGAATCAATATATATCGTGCTAGGTTCATATCATTTTTTCAGGTCGTATCGCAAATTGCCACCCCTAAATATAATCAAAAGAAATTTCCATCATAAAGAAAGGATGATGGCATACGTATAAATGTAAGCAACTATATACATATCACACCATAAGTTTAGGTTTGATTTGTTCAAAACATAGGTAATTTATTCGTTAGTAGATATAAAATGCATATTAATTTTCTACAAATGGAAAATACAATTTCATATATACTAACTATTAACAGAAGATGTAGTTTGAACACGATCAATTGAACGCATATTTCATTTGTTTAGCTATCATTTATTTTGTTACTTAGGTTGAATTTTTACATTTGAATAGAGTATTGATATCGGAACTTCAATTATTCTTAATGAACTTCAATTAAGTGTCAATGACAACAATTACTAAAATATAGTTGTCTTAAATTTTTTTGAAAAAGGACAAAAAAAATGACACTTTTTTGTGAAAATATCAAATTGTTAATTCAATTCAAATTAATTTTTTTTTAATAAAAAATATTATTCCTCAAACTGGTTGCTTAATCCGTATCTATGCCCGTACTAGTGTCGAATGGATAACTAAAATAGGAAATTGCAACAAAAATTAATTTTAACAGGAAAGGTGCAAATAAGTAGAACTTTTGCTAGCTTTAACCCAAAATTTTTAAAAAAAGGATAAGCTTGTTTGTAGTTTTGAATTCAAAAGTGTTGTGGTTGTGATAATATTCTTTATTAAATTTTGAAACAGTTAAGAATTCAAGAGATAAGTACCAAGGTGACTTTTATTAGCCATTAATTATAGTTAGAGTAGGAAAGGTTGATGCACTAGTAACGCTTGGATTTCTTTATGCCAAAGAATTCATAGTACCTAAAGCTGGTAGCCTTTTTCCGGATTCATTGAAGGTATTTACGAGACCCCCACAACTATTGTTTCCTCGGTTACGATGAACGGACAAAGAAAGTCGAAACTAGTTCCCACCAACAAATCCAAAATTCCAAAATTCTATCTTGTGCTTCAGAGCTTACAGAAGGGCAGCAGGAACAGAGCATAAGAAAACCAGAAAGCGTAGCAAGAAGCAGAAGCACTTAGTTATACTGGTCATCTAAATCATCGTCCTCGCCGTCGCCGTCGTAGTCGTAGTCATTTACCATAATCCATCTAGCACCGGGTAATGTGTTGAGGATCATGTGCTCCCAATCTCTTATACTTGCACCAAACCTGTGAATGCGAGAAAAATCCCTCTCGCTTGTGCACCAAACACAAGCGACAAAAATCATAATAAAGTAGGACTCACCATATGTAATACAAACTATCTATTTCTTGTTTCTGCACTCTACCCAATAGCTGGACTTGCAGAATCCCTCCAATGCAGAGGACAGGTTCTGGCAGCTTGAACTTTTGCAAACAATTCTCCTATAACGCAGTTAATTAGTAATACTGAATCTGGACCAGCAATATTTCATGACAAGATTCTTGTGCAGCTAAAGACACTTCTCCCTCCATTTGTGCTTCCATACCAGCAATACAAATCCCCCATCAAAAATCTTACAGCCTTTGCTGGATATATGGGGGAACCAAACTGAAAGTACACTGATAATGCAAATCAAGTTTTTCTACCAATAAAGAGACAGGTTTTAAACAAGAAGTCACCGTCAACCCCCTCCTCCCCAAACAAAAATGAAAAGTCTTCTAAAATAACCTTGAAATGGTTGAATATGGATTTCAGTAATCACACAGAGTTTGGCCATCAATTTATACGTTAATGTCTCAGGGACTGCAGAATCAATTTCACCCTTGCTCGACCAGTAAGAAGGTCTCTGATCAATCCTGTCACTTGGTTCCGGGGTATTCTGAATGCTTTCATCTGGGTAATTGTCAGTGCTTGAAGCACCAAGTGCCTCAGACAAGCATTCTTTTCTTGGGAAGGAGGCAATACCTTGAGCCAAAAATGCATATACTTTATGGTCCCGTTTCAGACATGCCCATTCAATAGGCTCATTGGTCCTGGATTCCACAGGTTCTACAATGTTACTAATTTCAATAGCACGAGTAACAGTGGACATCTCAGGGAACACCTTTAAACAGAGTTGCTTCCATATTCCATTCACAATCACTGCATAAGGTTCAAAGCCCTTAAAAGAAACAGAGATAAAAGTACAGACAGCTGTGAAGCACCTCAATTTCTCTAGTTTGATCAAACACAGAAAAGATTGACAGACACGTCCTCAAATTCTTTTATTTTTCCCCCACCATAAGGCACAGATTGCCGCCCTGCACATAAACTTCTTTACTTTGATCACACAGAGAGAAGAGTTGACAGACAAGTGCTCAAACTCTTTTCTTTTCCCTGATCAAGGCATACATTGCTCAGTAACTTGTACAAAAGTGAAGCATATCAAAGGTCATATTGAGCAACACGGGAACCATATTCAAAACTTCCATTGTCATTTTGTTTGGACCTCTACTAATGGCTTACTGAGGAAATCACGGCACTTAAATCAAGTAAGCCAGTCCAATTTGAAGTAAACAACAAAATTCTACATGTCTCACGACATTTTATATAAAACTGGTATTTCAAAATAGGATGAAACGGCTCATTTTGAGCATCAGTAATAATCTACTCACCAATTTATTTAGTACTTGGACTAAACAAAGGTCCATCTAATGCAAATTGGCCAAAACAAAGAATGGCAACCTCAGATCTTATATAATTTACTAACTTTTAATAACTGATACTTATGCACCAGAATTAAGGCGGCAGGTTACTAGATATGGATATCTAAGCATGACAAGATTACATGGCCAAGAACTGAATTTAGAGCACAAAGACTTTGGGTTCAGAAACTGAAACAATCAAGAGGCTAGTAACTTGATTTGAGACTATGATCACCTGCAAATCAAGGGCTCTGAAATCACTATCAAAAGCTTCGGTTTGAATTGAAATTTCTCGTTTACAAACCCAAGAGCACTTGGATGTTGAAAGTATTCACATTAAAACAAGTAAACACCAATCATTGCAAACTAAGGAGATTGTGTTCAGATTTACAATCAAAACGCATTACACTACCTTCGGAGAAACGTAAATCATCCTAAAATTTTTTAGCAAAGTCCATCTGAAAAATCTGTACCCTCTCAAGAATAAAATTTCTTAATGGTCTTGGCTGAAATCTGGTTCATTCACTACAAAACCATCACAAGATTTGTATTAAAAAAAGGCCACAACAACACATAATCATAGCAAATAGGTAACATAAAACTTAGGCGTGAAGAAGAAAAAAATGTACCTGATTTTCGTCTCCTAACAAGCTAGTGTTTCGTACATGACTTTGGATTAATGAAGGATTGCATGCCCACATTAATGCCTATTCAAATGCAAATACAGCACAATTATATTGCATGTCTCGAGACAAAAATAAAAGCAAGCTATATATTACCTGACCAGGAGGAATGATCTGAAACCAGTTACTATCCATTAACTCCTTTTTGGCCCCTTTACAAGATAAGGCAAAGAAAGTCTTACAACTCTAGCTATTGTATCTGACAATAATTTCACCTTGTTCTGCAGCCGTTGTTTAAAAAAATGATACAAGTTTAACACTCCTAAAATCTCGAGTGGATACTACCAGAATAAGATATATTCAAAATCACCTTTTGAATACTCGATTAATAATTGAGTAAGCAAAATTGTGGCTCTCAAAGATAGACTGCTCCTTTCATTTAAATTTTGGAAGAATTATTATGAAGCTGTTAGGTTGGATAGCCAAGAACAACTACATAACGATAGAACAATAGCAGAATATGTGCTATTCTTCCTTCAGGTAATTATTTATGGTATTTTTCATCCTTTTGTAGTGATGAAGTAAATGTTAAGGGTTATTTTGTATGGTCATCCACGGAATAATTCAACTGGAAGTAAATACATTTCAAAATGTTTCATTATTGCATAAAATTGATTATGTCATTTTTTTATTTGTTTGTTCTTCTATACTGAAGATGAAATAAATGAAAGTACAAGTAGGCACATTGATTGCGTATTTGTTTAGCAAGATGTACTTTGTACCATGCGTTTCCTGTCTTAGGAAATATATAAGTGAGCTTCTCAAATATTGAACGAAGTTGATTTTCTCAAAGAACATGCGACTCAAAAAAAAATTTTTGCAAATAGGATTGGTCGAAAGTTGCAGAAGAGAGCCTAGTACAACCTACAAATGCCTGAAAGAGATTGCCTAGTTCTTATGCAAAGGAAACCTATAAGCAGCAAAAACTTGTCTGCAACATCAGTTTTCCGTTCATTAAAGAAGACAAAATTCCTTCTTTTAGAGGAATTCAAGAAGGCAAAATTGATTATGTCATTGCGTATTTTGCCTTCATGCTCTTTTATGAATGTTCTTACAGATATCGAACCATTTGACTGCTTCTGAAAGTTGACCCTAAAAGACTAAATTATGATTATGTATATATGCCAGGAACGTGCTTACGAAATTATTAGAGACAAAGTCAATGGTAGTTATCAAAAAGCTTATTATCATCAAAAATATTAAAATGTTTAAGAATCAATTGTATTTTGTCCGCCAAACTGAAAATCAAAACCACCAAGTCAAATTTCTCTTTGGCATTTCACCGAACATCTTATATGCATTCCCAAATTAATCACATTTAACTTAAACACCTAGTCTCAAGTCCTTTCCTAGATGTTTCATATGGCTATTAAGCATATTTTACCCGTAAACAATCAAAACTACAACCATTTCCTAGATGTTTCAATGGACAATTTCAACCCCAAAATTGCAATAAATTCTTCAAATTCTCAGCCCTGATTTCACAAGAAAATCTTGACAAACAAAACAAATGAAATATAAATAAATTACAGCAATATAAACAAACGATTTCAAGAGAACATGATGGTCTAACCTCGTCACCGCTATTTTTCATATGCTCTTTGGTTGGCTACCACCGTTGCTAACCCTTTTGTTGTGTCTGATAGAGGGGAAACCCTTTCTCCTGAACCTGTGCTATCTATAAAGCATATTTAGCTTTTCCTCTGCACCTAGGCAGGCCAATTGATTGACTGAAATGAGAATCAATGCTTAGTAGAAGGCAGAAATAGAGACTGAGGCATGAAACCTACCAGAAGAGTTTAGCCTGAAGATAGAATTGCTTAGCCCGCTTGATCAATTTTCTAAATTTTAGCAAAAGCTAATCCCGTTCCATAAGATGATGATCGTACTCCTTCCTTTTCCAGGGAAAAATTTCTGAGAAGATAATAAAAAGAAGGGAAGCAACTTTAGAGAGATGTGGAAACCCAAACCGTTTTAGAAATCGATTATTTTCTTACTTTAATATGTAATTTTTTTTACTTTTAGTATTAATAAGTTTTAATTAAACAAAAGTAACATTTGTCAAATAATAAGTAAATTAAATTACTGAAAGGGTAAATTTCTATTTTTGACTAAAACTTATCTTTTAGGCATATACTTACTCGTTTTAAGTAAAAACTTACTAAAGTTAATATTAATTATTTTAATATAATATTTAAAAAGTCGCTAAAAAATTCGATTTGTCACTAAAGATAATAGAAACCTGTAATAGTAGGTTTCCCTAACATCGTTACCATAACTATAGGCACTACAGCACTGTCCAACAATTAATCAGTGATTAACAGTCAAGTAGCAATACATAGGTTGCGAATAAAACAACGCTTAATTAAATACTGTGGAAAGTAAAACATGTATTTGTTAGGACCGGGCCAGGAATAGACAAACTCAAGTTAGCACAAAGTAGGCGGTATAACCGACCATATAATAGATAGGCGGTAGATACCAGCCATATAATAATTAGGCGGTAAAACCGACCATATAAAGACGGATAACAAAGCAAATAAAAGACACAAAAGATTTACGTGGTTCGGTCAAATTGACCTACGTCCACGGGCGAGGGAGGAGCAATATTTCTACTATGAAGAAGAAATACAAAAGACCGTAGGAAAGTGGTTCCTAGGCCAATAGGCACTTACAAAAGAGTTTAGAAAATATTCCTAAACTCAAAATAAGAGAGCCTAAAATATTTGACTAAATGGGCTAAATGACTCAAGAAGCTAATAGCCCATATAACTCTCTTAAGTGGTGCAATTAACTTCAACATATGAGGCCTATATTTATAGGCACAAAACGGAAGGCATCCTCAGCTTTCCTCCGATGTGGGACGAACCACAATTCTTCTGGTCAGCAATTGCGGCTTCAACAAATCTCCACCTTGGTGAGTTCCCAACATCGATAATAGTAAAAAATGCTCCACCTTCTTCACATAAGCCCCAATGGGCTTAAATCACCAACAATGAACACCAACCAAATCCAAGCACTGCTTGAACTTGTAAACTGGAAGAGGTTTCGTAAACATATCGGCTGGATTGTCCTTAGTATTGATTTTCTGAATAAGGACTTTTCCCTCAGCAATGATATCCCGAATGAAGTGATACTTCACATCAATGTGTTTCGTCCTCTCATGATACATCTGATCTTTAGTCAAGTGTATGGCACTTTGACTATCACAGTGAATATCAGTAACACCTTGATATAGACTTAGCTCGCTAAATAAACTCTTCAACCACAAGGCTTCTTTGATTGCCTCGGTCACAGCCATATATTCTGCTTCAGTAGTAGACAAAGCTACGACAGGTTGTAGAGTAGCTTTCCAACTAACAGCACAACCGCCAATGCAAAATACATAGCCTGAAAGTGATCTTCTCCTGTCAAGATCCCCAGCGTAGTCTGAGTCTACAAAACCAACCAAAGTGTTATTATTTCTTCCAAACTCCAAACATGCATTTGAAGTACCTCGCAAGTATCTGAGAATCCACTTCACAGCCTGCCAATGTGTTTTACCAGGACAAGACATATATCTGCTAACAACACTGACTGCTTGTGCAATATCTGGACGAGTACAAACCATTGCATACATAATACTGCCGACTGCACTGGAATAAGGAACTCGTGCCATATAATCTTCCTCTTCATCTGATTTTGGTGATTGAGCAGCAGATAGCCGAAAATGGCTAGCAAGAGGAGTAGTTACTGGTTTAGCATCTTTCATGCCAAAACGCTCCAAAACTTTCTCAAGGTAATTTTTCTGGGTCAAGAATAACTTCCCTACTCCTCGATCTCTTTTGATATCCATGCCAAGAATTTTCTTAGCTGCTCCCAAATCTTTCATTTCAAATTCACTATTTAACTGCAGTTTCAAAGTGTGAATTTCTGACAAATTCTTGGCAGCAATGAGCATGTCATCAACATAAAGCAGCAAATAAATGAAAGAACCATCATTTAACTTCCGGAAGTAAACACAACTATCATACATGCTCCTCAAATAACCATGACCCAACATAAAGGAATCAAACCTTTTATACCATTGTCTTGGAGACTGCTTCAATCCATATAAGGATTTCTTCAATAAGCAAACATGGTCTTCCTTACCTTCAATCTCAAAACCCTGGGGTTGTCTCATATAAATTTGTTCTTCAAGTTCGCCATGTAAGAAAGCTGTCTTAACATCAAGCTGCTCTAACTCCAAATTATACATGGCTACTAAAGCAAGCAAAACACGAATAGAGCTATGTTTAACAACAGGTGAGAATATATCATTAAAATCAACACCTTGTACCTGACTATAGCCCTTTGCAACCAATCGTGCTTTATATCTTGCATCTTCAACCCCTGGAATACCTTCCTTTTTCTTGAAGACCCACTTGCAACCAACAATTTTCTTAGCTGACGGCGGCTTTACAAGAACCCAAGTTTCATTACGATGAAGAGATTCAATTTCTTCATTCATCGCAATCAACCACTTTGCAGAATCATCACAAGAAACTGCTTCTGAATAGGTGGAAGGCTCACCAACTGCATCAGTTTCTTCTGCAATAGACAAAGCATATGCAACTAAATTTGCATATCTTTGTGGTGGTCGAATGTCTCTCCTTTGTCTATCTCTGGCTATGGAATATTCCTCTTCTTCTGAACTATCTTCCACAGTAGACTCAGGTGCATCTACTGGCATTTGTTGAATAGAAGATTTGGTCTGAGAAGGACCAGAACTGCCAATATCAAGCTCCACCTGCTTCCGTGTACTATCAGTAGTACAAGGACTAGAAGACTCCTTCTTGGAAGATAACATAGACAATTCATCAAAAGTAACATCTCTACTGATTACAAATTTTGGGAATTTGGGATCAGGACACCATAATCTGTATCCTTTCACCCCAGAAGCATACCCAAGAAAAATGCACTTTTTAGCCCTAGGCTCCAATTTTCCATCATTCACGTGCATGTATGCTGGACACCCAAAAACTTTTAAATTGGAGTAATCAGCAGGAGTACCTGACCAAACTTCCTCAGGAGTTTTGAAATCAAGAGATGCAGAAGGAGAACGGTTGACAATATAACAGGCCATATTGATCGCCTCTGCCCAAAAGTCGTTTGTCAACCCTGCATTGGAGATCATACATCTTGCTCTCTCCAAAAGCGTTCTGTTCATACGTTCAGCTACACCATTTTGTTGAGGCGTCATCCTGACGGTGTGATGCCGAACAATTCCTTCATTCTTGCAGAATTCATTAAATTCACCTCCACAAAATTCCATGCCATTATCTGTTCTCAACCGCTTAATATGCTTTCCTGTTTGTTTCTCAATCAAAACTTTCCATTGCTTGAAAGTTAGGAAAACATCATTTTTATGCTTAAGAAAATATACCCAAACTTTCCTTGAATAATCATCAATGAAAGTCAACATGTACCTGGCACCACCTTTAGAAGGAGCACGAGAAGGACCCCATAGATCTGAATGAATGTAATCGAGAGTACCTTTTGTCTTGTGAATTGCTGGTGAACTGAAGCTAACTCTTTTCTGCTTCCCAAAAATACAATGTTCACAGAATTCCAATGGCCCGGTACTTTGACCACAAAGAAGTCCCTTTTTGCTTAGTATGCCTAAGCCTTTTTCGCTCATGTGCCCCAAACGCATATGCCATAATTTGGTGATGTCTGTATCTGACAAAGATGATGTTGAAACAGCAGCAACACCTGTAACAGTAGATCCCTGCAAAATATATAAAGTACCAGATCTGTGTGCCTTCATAACAACAAGAGCTCCTCGAGTGATTTTGAGAACTCCGTCTCCACCTGAATACCTGCACCCGATAGACTCAAGAGTGCCCAAAGAGATGAGATTTTTCTTCAAATCTGGAACATGTCTAACATCTGTGAGCGTCCTCACAATACCATCGTACATTTTAATTCGGATTGTGCCTTTGCCAACAACTTTACAAACAGCGTTGTTGCCCATTAAGACAACTCCACCTTCAGTTGATTCATATGTTGAAAACCAGTCCCTATTGGGACACATATGATATGAACAACCCGAATCTAAAATCCACTCATTGTTAGACCTAAAATTATTTTCCGTTGCACAGAAAATGGTTCCATCATTCTCATCAGCTGCTATACTAGCCTCAGCGGATTCAGTATTTTTCTCAACAAATTTCCCTTTTTGCTTTTCTTTATTTTTCAATTTAAAGCAATCAGAGATAACATGGCCCTTCTTTTTACAATAATTGCACACCACATTTTTATGTCTGGATTTGGATCTACTTCTATTTTCTGTGTTTCTCTTTTCAGATCTACCCCGAACAAACAAGCCATCGGCTTGACTCCCACTAGTTTCCCCAGTAATATCCCTATCTATCTGCTCTTTAGATTTTAATGCAGATTTAATTTCCCGATACGAAATTGTTTCCTTTCCATAAATCATAGTATCGCGGAAATGCTTAAAAGACTGGGGAAGGGAACACAAAAGTAATAGGGCTTGATCTTCATCATCAATTTTCGAATCTATATTCCCCAAATCCATAATAATGGAATCAAATTTATCAAGATGGGAGAGTATAGATGTACCTTCAGACATCCGAAGCATGTACAAACTCTGCTTCAAATATAGCCGATTTTCGACTGTCTTCTTCATATACAAGGCTTTCAATTTATCCCACATAGCCTTGGCCGAAGTCTCCGTTGCTACCTCACGCAATACCTCATCGGAGAGGTTTAAGATTATGCTGGATCTGGCCTTCTTATCCATATCGGCGAAATCCGCATCCTTGACATCTTCTGGTTTGTTCTCGATTCCGTGAATCGCTAGATCAACTCCGTCTTGAACAAGAATGGCCTCCATCTTGAGCTGCCACATTCCGAAGTTGACATTCCTGTCGAATTTCTCGACAACCGTCTTTGTTATCGTCATTGTTGCCACAAATTCTGTAACTTGAAGTTTGTCTCAAAAAACTGGCCAAACAAATATGCAAGTCTCGTGAGCGGGCCCCACAGGGTGAGCGGGCCCCACGAGATAGGCGGGCCCCACGGGATGAAAGGACCCCACAAGGTGAGCGGGCCCCACGGATAAACGGACCCCACAGGATGAGTGGGCCCCACAGGATGGACGGACCCCACCAGATGAACGGGCCCCACCAGATGAACCTGTCTTGCAAAATATAACAACCAGCTCTGATACCAGTTTGTTAGGACCGGGCCAGGAATAGACAAACTCAAGTTAGCACAAAGTAGGCGGTATAACCGACCATATAATAGATAGGCGGTAGATACCAGCCATATAATAATTAGGCGGTAAAACCGACCATATAAAGACGGATAACAAAGCAAATAAAAGACACAAAAGATTTACGTGGTTCGGTCAAATTGACCTACGTCCACGGGCGAGGGAGGAGCAATATTTCTACTATGAAGAAGAAATACAAAAGACCGTAGGAAAGTGGTTCCTAGGCCAATAGGCACTTACAAAAGAGTTTAGAAAATATTTCTAAACTCAAAATAAGAGAGCCTAAAATATTTGACTAAATGGGCTAAATGACTCAAGAAGCTAATAGCCCATATAACTCTCTTAAGTGGTGCAATTAACTTCAACATATGAGGCCTATATTTATAGGCACAAAACGGAAGGCATCCTCAGCTTTCCTCCGATGTGGGACGAACCACAATTCTTCTGGTCAGCAATTGCGGCTTCAACAGTATTAACATAATAACACATATGTTTAGTTGTATTAACATGATAATACATATGTATTAACGTAATAATACATATGTTTAGTTGTATTTTTGTCTATTAGTAGTTGATTAATTATTACTTATAAACTCTAGTAACTTTTATCTGTTTGAATAATTTGATTACAATATTAGATATGCTTTATGATATAAGAAATATATATTTTATCTCAACACAGAAAAATTGATATCAATCTTAAAAAAAATTACAAAAGTAAAAAAGAATGTGGTAAAGCAAATTTGAAAACTTCTTCCAATTCTACAATAAATTTAGCTAGGGATAGAAGTAGCTAATTGCATAAGAAAATAATATACAAAGAAGGAGGGGAAAAGAGAGGAAAAAGATTAGGGAAAAAAGAAAACCAAAAATCAATTAAGATGTCAGGGTCACCTTTGTCCAAACATATAAAAAAGTGTTATGAGCCTATCAACATGATAAAGTTCAAGGGGTTAAATTGCAACTCTAGATATAGTTGAGGGGATTTATTGCATTTAACCATACAAAGAACAAGGAAAGAAATAAGAGAAAAAATTCATTATTCATAAGGAAGTAAATTTTGAAAAATTCGGGACATGTGCCTACAAATACACGTACATGCACATACACTAGTACATATGTGCACATATATCAACTCAAACATGCATATTCAGATGCACACGTAATTTATCAAAGTGCACATTTATATTCATTACTAGGGGGAAGCCCGCGCTAAGCGCGGGAGGTTTAACTTGTGTGATGAAATATTTATTCAAAAAAATTTATTAGAATTGAATGGTAATAGGTTCAATTGAATCGGTTGAATTGCATGGAATTATAAGTAAATTGGTCAAATCAACAAACTTATAAAGGAAAATAAATTTATGAGCAAAAGAAATAGGATTATAAATAATAACCATAGCAAAGACATCATTGCCTTTGTTTTTTTTTTTTTTTAACAGAAACGGCAACATTGTATTAATAGTAAACCAATTACAGTATAGGTGGGTGATCACCCTTACAATCTGCCTGGACTTGATCCAGCAGCCAAACTGGGAAGTTTTCCTTCCATTCAGTATTGTGTTCCAAAGTAATAGCTACTTTAGCTAGTTTATGGCTAACAAAGTTGTTCACCCTATTTGTAAAGGTAAAACAACATTCATCAAATTTTAACTGAAGCATCCTGATGTCATGTACAATTGTTGCTATCTCTACGTCCTCCTCCTCACTGCACACTGCCTTCACTACTTGACTACAGTCCACTTCAAACTCCGCCCTTCGCCACCCTTGCTGTTGTGCAACTAACATGGCCTCTCTTAGCGCCTTTGCTTCTTCGACCTTTGAACTGGCACAGCTCAGATTTGGAACAGCCCAGGCTCCTCGCAGTCTTCCCAACCAATCCCTGGCCACCATTCCCCACCCAGCTCTATCAGCTTTAAGATGCAACGCAGCATCTGAATTCACCTTAACCCAACCAGCCCTTGGTTTCCTCCACCCTGACAATCCTTTGTCCTTCGTCGCATGACCTCCTTCCGTTCCCCTTTCCCATTCCTGAGCTTCCTGATACTCCCTCCACTCCCTCAACGCTTTCTCCACTGCTACCCTTGGGTCTCCATTCCATTCCTCAAACTGTCTTGCATTCCTGGACTTCCAAATTTGCCAAAGCAAGTTGACAGTCAGCGTAATACGCTCCCGGCCATTTTCCTCCTTTGCTGCCCCCTTTAATTCCTCCCACCAATGCCAGAACTAGTTTGAAAACAACTCCAGCCCATCCCAGTTCAGTGGAGCAGCCTTCCATATCACCTTTGCGTGGTCACATAGAAACAAACAGTGTTCAATAGTCTCTGTGTTCTCCCCACAGCATTTACACATATGATCGCCTTTGGAGCATCGCTCTTGGATCACCCCATTTACTGGCAGCACCCCATGCAAACATTTCCAAATGAAATGCTTCAGCTTTTGCTTCATATTCAAGCCCCACAAAAAGTTCCAGCTCTGGCTATTCCCTTCTCTTGTGCAACTCGACCCAGTCTCTGTCCCCCACCGCGGCCTCCTCCTTTTCCTTTTTTTTGCCAATCTATAACCCGACTTTACCGTATACATGCCAGTAGAGGAAAAGTTCCAGTATAAGCTGTCCTTCCGTGGTTGTACTCCAAGTGGAATTCTCAGTATATTCCTTCTCTCCTCCTCCTCAAATACTTGTTCGATCATTGCCTTTGTTACTATACCATTATAACACAATCATGGCCATGTCCAACCAACAATTAACATGTAAACTATAAGGTCAAACTTAGATCCTACCTTAATCATGAAATTGTAGTCAACATTTAATCTTTGCTCACAGTTTGACCACCTACAACCACAAATATCAAATTTTGGAAATATAGTTAGAAAATGTAGGAGGGTTCTTATTAATATTCATAGGTATGCATCATGTATTCCATAATGAAATTTCCATAGTCATAAAATACTATTGAGAATATATTGCAGTAGAAAACTCACAGTTTCTATTGTATCAACTAAACATCCAAAATTGCAGAAAGAGAGAAAGCACATGAGCATACGTGTCCAAACACCCACAACAAAATATGGAGCACAAGCACTTGAAGCAACGTTCTTCAATATGAAAAGCCTCTATTATTGTCAGGAAGCTGAAGAGCACTGCAATTATACTTGTAACAAATTAAAAATATGAACCAGAACCAATCATCTTCATTATTAAGAGCTTCATAAACCAATCATCTTCAGCATTAATACCCTCTCTTATTACACCTATAAAAACTGCTCAACAATTATAGAAGAAAATGAAGAGCACTACAATTACTTATAAGTGGTTTAAGCAGCATTTGAAAGTTTGATATTCATGCGGAATATAAATCAATTGCATATGGGAGGACACAATAGTCAAACCGTACTCAATTACACATTACAATGTTGTGTATTTGGTTTAATCATTTGTATTTGATTTTTTTTCTGCCTAAATTATCCCCAAAGACGGTAGATGAAAATTTTCCAACAGCCACCTACAAACTCCTTTTTATATATGTATAGGACACTTGTTAGAGCATATACACTCATAAATATGTGCACATTCATAGTTACATGTGTGGATGCATCATTTAATAAATGTATATTCAAATGTATATTTATGTTTGCTAAAGTCCACATTGTTATTCATTAAAATACACAATTCATTAAAGTGCACAATTATAAGAGTAATTTAGTTTTTTTTTCTTTCTTAGCATAATGGTAATTTGTCAGTGTTGGATGAATGACAAATATGTAAAACTTGAATTTAAAATTTAACTTTTAAACATATGTCATGGGTCTAACAGTGATAGTGTATACACTATTAGTATATATAAAATTTACTCAATTTAATAATGTAATACTCCTCCGTCCCGAAATTTTGTCACACCCTTGAAAAGAGGTACTTGCTTAATCTTCCCGATCTACCTTCTCCAATTAATGGTCACAATTGAAAAGGCTTCATGAGTCCTTTTTTATTTTGGTTGCAACGATAACATTTGTATAATTTAAACTATCCTATTTTAAGGGAAGAGGGAGTCTAAAAAGTTTTATAAAAGACTAACAGATTTATGAACTCAATTAGACCAAAGGGGTGCTCTAGCACCTCCTTTGATTTTTTTTTTTTTATTGCAGGTGAGGTTTGAACCCTCGATCTATAGTCCAAAGAGAGATTTAATCCCTTTTTAGTAGTTACTAAGCCAAAACTCAGTGGTTGAAAAAGCTTCATGATTCCTTGAAAAGAAAAACAATGATGGGCCCTTGTTTCCATGCATTATTAAGGTTCCGTTTGATAAAACTGAATCTGAATTCTGAAGTCTGAATTCTGAAATCTGAATACTGAAACAATTAATTTGCTGAATTTTAAGCATTGAAAAAAATATATGAATGTCTGAATTTTAATGCTAAACCTATTTATACTGTTTGATAAATATTTATAGTTGAATGCTTAATAAGTTTAATTTGACAATTTTGCCAGTATATCCTTTCATTCAAAAAAAGAAATAGAATCTATGACTTAATTAGTTTAAAATTGTTAGGTATGAAAATGACAATATTTATTTTTAAATCAAATTAATATAAAAGATGAAATATATTATATGAGGAGTATGGAGAAGATGTGAAAGTCATTAAAAAGGGAGAAAAGAGAAACTAAAAATTGTTAGATAGAGAATGTTATGTTGTTTAATTAGATAAGAATTTTGAACATAATTAACAAACAAGGGTATATTTGGTAGATAAGATAAGGTAGTTGAAATAATTCTATTGATTCTTATAAGAATTAAGCATTTAGTTAGGATTCTTGTGCTGAAAAAATACACACAGGTTCAGCACTGTTTAATAAGTTCAGCAAATAGATTTTCATTTATCAAACAATCAAAACATCTGAATGTCTGAAAAAATTCAGATTCAACACTTTTTTATATTATCAAACAGACCCTAAGTGCATATGCTTTGATTTGACGTGCACGTGTTGCAATATACACACACAAGGACTACATTTTTTTTTTTTGGATAATCCAATAGGATCATGGGAAATGAATGGAAACTAAATCATTATCGGATTATATGAGTGTAAGAGGCATCATATGAATTTAAGAGAAACCACATTGAGTGGCAACTTTTTGATAGAAAGTAAGAGACCTCTCACTCCACAAGGGCATATGGTGGCCAACTACTCTGGATGTGGTTTAAAGGGACCACTCTTTGTTTGAAACTTACACATATGTTTTTAACTTGGAAACAACTGATGACTACTTATACGTGGGACCTATAATACTTAAACACAACTCTCTTTTGCATCCAAATATAAAAGTGAAAATGGAAAGTGGAGTTAAAGTTAGTTTTCAATTTTGGTAAGTGATAGTAGTTTTGTGACGGATCAAGAAGAAAAATACAACATTTTAATGGGATGGAAGGAATAACACATCTATAAGCCATATTATTCCACAAATAGTAAATCATATTCCATTCACAAAATTTTATCAATGATCCTAGTTGGTCTTTAACTTTTACAAACATCTATCATGTTCCTTAACTTATGAATTTGGTTCGAAATGGTTGCTCAAGCGAAATATAATTATGGTAATATATATATGTGTATGTGTGTGTGTGTTTGTGTGTGCAATGAGTTGTAGAACATTAGTCGGTTCCTTACATCCTGTTGTCTTATTGATTCATTGTATATGCCAGTACTTGATATTACTTATTATGTGTATATCATTATTCCAAATACTATTTACTAAACTTAAAAAAAAAACTTTATTTTAATTGTGCCATCACTGAAAAATTTTTCTAGCTCCATCACTGCCACTGTTCTACTAGCCAAGGGTGAAGCTTGGGCCCAGCGGGATAGGGGTTGCAACAACGGTGTGATTTGCATAATAAAGACGAATTAAGTAGATTTAGTGGCTAGGGAAGGGATAAGTTGGGTGTAGTGTTGCAGACGAGTCGAGTCGAGTTTAACTTTAGTTTAATTGAGCAAAGTTAATCAGGCAAAGTTTCAACTCAATTTTATCAATCTCCAACTCGATTTCGAATTCGATGACCTTTCAAAGCAAAATTCAAATTCGAATTCGACCTCAAATTTGAGCCTAGTTGAGTTTAAAGTTGAGTCTACTTGAGTTTAAAAAATAAAAAATAATTATTTCACTTTTTAAATAATGAATAAAATATTTATTTTTCCTTAATAAATAATAAAAATATTAAGGATATAAAACGGCTCACGAGCGCTCGCGAACGGATTGATTCGTTTGCAACCCTAGTTTGGTGAGCGCTCGCGAACGGATTGATTCGTTTGCAACCCTAGTTTGGTGATACAAGCGGAGGGAGTGTAAGTGAAAAGTATTGGATTTGAGGCCTCCCACTTACACTATTAAAAAAAAGAAAAAAACTATATTTAGTGGTCATGGTTACAGTGGTCGTATGATGATTTGCCAGGAAAGAGGAAATAAAGGCTTTTAGTAATTTTAGGATCCGTATAAGTGTTTGCATAAGAGATTATTTGGGATAATTTTTTTAAAAAATACTATAGCATTTCTAAATGTGATACACGTGAAATAAAAAGGTAGTTGTAAAATGTATTGATGATGCAAGTAAGTCAATTTATGTAAATAAAGTATAAATAATGTACAATTCAAACAAAAAGTTACACCCTACTTATGAAATTGCAATCTTATGGTTATCATATCCCTATTTTCCTCAAAGCGTGGTCTCATTTGTACTTTTTATTCCCCTCTTTAAAAGGAAAAAAATATGTTCTAAAAGTTAGATGTTCAAAATAGGGTTGTCAATTGTTTGGACAAGTCCAAATTCGACTCACAAAAAATATGAAAGTTTTGGACTTTTGAATTTTGGGCTTCGGGTCCATGTTGTGAAATTCATACTCAACTCACATTACAACTAAGATTTTAGACATATTTCAAGTTTGGCCCAATCTCACTATAAATACACAATTACTTATATTATTACATTAAAAAAATTAATTATATGTAAATTATAAATATAATATATATTATACATAAAATTAAAATATGCACATTATTATATATGAAACACATATGAAAAATTTGCCAAATTGATCCCTCACATTTTGAAAAAAAAAACATTTTTTTAGTCGCTCACATTTAAAATCAGCGGCAATAGTCTCTCAAATATAAAAAAAGTCCGCCTGATTGGTCCCAAAACTCATTTTCGCTCACTTCTTTGGCACCCATAATTTCAAGTGCATACCTCTCTCATGCACCCATAATTTCAAGGGCAAAAATGAAAATACACTTCGTTTCCTCTTTTTTCGAAAAAAAAAAGGAAGAAAATGTAAGCTACCAAACCCTTTCTTTCCCATTCCCCCCCATTTTTTCAGCTACCAAAACCCTAATTGTAATTCACCAAGACTCCAACAAAGAGCTCATGATTGTGATTTCTTGGAAACCTGCAAATCTGGGAGGGAGATACTATGGCTATCCAAATTATGGAGTAAGTTTGAGCACATTTCATTTTGGTTGTCTTGGAAAAAATTGGTTCTTGATATGGGGTGAAAATTGGTTCTTAATATGTGATGTTCTTGCATTTTAGGTGAATTGTGCTTGTCGCTATTTTAAGTGGTATGATCCCCCATTGTGCAGTAGATTAATGTCAATAATACTTGACTTGTTAAAGACTCTCAATTGGCTAGAAACTGAGCAAGAAAGAAGAATTCGAAAAGAAAAATTACTTTGGACTGTTTTGCTTACTTCTTGAATGCGCATTTTGTTGATTGTGTTGAACAAAAGTTCAATTATAGTCTAAAGAGGAAACGAAGCATATAAGGCAAAAGCAACATGACCTTTACATCTTCGTCGCTAACGCCGTTGTTAGCGTGATATGGAAGAATGAAGAAGTTGAAATCCCCTTATTTAATCGAGGTTTATATTTAGGATTTTGGTGGCTGATATGTTTCTAAAAAGGAAATGAAGTGTATTTTCATTTTTGCCCTTGAAATTATGGGCACCTAAAAGAGGCTTCCACTTTTTAGTTAGAGAAGTGAGCGAAAACAAACTTTGGGACCAATTGGATAAACTTTTATATCTGAGGAACAATTGTGACTGATTTTAAATGTGAGGGACTAAAAAAAGTTTTTGTCTAAAATTGTGAAGGTCCACTTTGACAAATTTTCCAACACATATTTATACTGCATATAATTGGGGTGGTGTGTAATGATTTGCCACGAAAGAAGGAAAAAAGCCTTTTGGTAATTTAAAAAGCATATAAAACATTTACATTAAACAAAAATTGCTCAATTCCCATTATTCAAATTATGCAAAAGTTACACCCTATTTAGAGATTCTAAATTCTAACTCCCTTACTCCCTTCCCACTTATTAAAATTCACCGGTATTCTATTTAAAAAATGTTTAAAAAATTATATAGAAAGCTATACCCTACTTATGAAATTGCAATCTTATAGTTACCCATCCCCAATTTCCCTCAAAGCATAATCCCATTCGTACTCTTATACCCCTCTTTAAAAGAAAATAAAAATTATGTTCTACAATTTGGATGTTCAAATCAAATTTTGGTTGTTCTGTCCTCCTACACGTGGAACCACTCCACTATGTTCCAACAACACCAAGAAGGACCTCAGGGCAGAAAGCTGTGAGAAGCTTCCCTTCTGTCAATTTCAATCAAAATCGTTATTGCTCTATAGTACGTCCTTCTTAGCAATTATCTTTCTTTTATTTATTTTTATTTTTTAAACATTGTAGTCAACCCCTACACTCCTGCTCCTCTAATCTATCTGGGAAATAATCCAATTGAATTAAGAGAGGCTAAAGGGAGTGATTCTTAACTCTAGATCAAAGGAATGTAATATTGCATACTTTTAAATTTTATTGCAAGTGTAAATATTTAAACTCCAGATTTACGGCCAAACTTACACTTAGGCTTTTAATTATCTTTCTTTTAGCTAATCCTCCAGTTGCTTCATTTTAGCTTCTAGAATATTCCAATCATTGTTGATCCCATGATGCCAACAGAATCTAGGAGTTATCAAAAGCAAAGAATAACATGCATGGTTTACCAAGGAATCAATTGATATGCAAGAAAGGTAATAGCATCAACATGGAATATGAAAGAAGGTAAATCAATGAAAGTGATATACCTGTTTTCATCTTTTAAGCAAAGCTAATACCCCTTCAGATAATTCAAATATAAGTCTCAAAGTCATGGACATTGGAGGGTAGATTACTAGCTACTTGGGTTTTGTTCTGTTCCTTTACTGGCTGAGAGAGTAATGATTCTGCTGCTAGAGAGGAAAATGGGAGAGATAAAAGTGATAATGATGATGATGGTTTTATTGGGAATTGCTTTTTCTGTAGAGGGTTCAAGGGATCAGCTGCAAAAGTGGTGCAAATGGAAGTCCAGAGTCAGTAAAGAAGCTTCTTCCTCGGAGGCCAATCCAGTTTCTTCTTATTCCTCTGTCCTGTTCAAACTCTATGGCAATGTTTATCCTGATGGGTATGTGAATTTTTACTTTCTATTCTTGATTGATTGTCAATAAAAGTTGGATTGTGTGCTAAATATCTCAAGTTCTTGTCTGTACAGGAGTTTACATAATAATCTACAGGGGAATTAGACTTAATGTTCATTTATGTCCTGCATTCTTAATTGGAGTTAATGAATTTGATTTGTTCTAAATATCTCGACTTCTTGAAAAATTTTCTCCCTGCAACTCTGTTTTATTTGATGACCTCCCTGCATAGTCATTTCTGTTAGTTTCATTTTTCTTTTACCCAAAATTTGGGCTCTTAAAGTGTATAAATTGATTGAGCCACATATAGACATAAGTTGTAACTCTGCAGAGCTTCATCACCATTTCTTTTTCTTATGCTATAGCAAATTTCTAGTATTTTTGTTCTTTTGTATTTCCCTGTTGATTAGGGATACATAACCCAATAGCATAACATTATAGCTTATGATTTTCATAATATGTTTGCTTACTCATTATTAGCCTTGAAATCTTGATGATTCGCTAGTCTTTCTAAAGAAAAGAGGTTTAAACTTTCGTAGAAATAATGCATCAATTTCATAACTTGGACTTCTCATCATAATTTTACTTTACTAGTTGCAAAATTGTTTGTTTGTTATTTGGCTCACAAATTAGGTTTGTCCTGTGCATGTCAAAGGAACATAACTATTTAATGCAGAAATCTGTGATTTACTTCCAGATGTTTAGATGAGAATCTCATGTGCTTAACCATCCACTAAGAAAAGAAAATGAAGATGCAAAAAGCTGCAGTTAAATGGATAAAAAACGGACATGTGCGAAATGTACGAGCTTTTCATGATTTGATTACTATAGGAATGCAGTTTTAAGTTTGATGCAATGTGAAACTTCTCTTTTGGTCAACCTTATTTTCAAGTGTGTTGCTTTTCTCAGCCACAAGATCATATTGCCTGAGTATGTTCTGCAGGTTTTACTTTGCTCAAGTTAATGTAGGGCAGCCTCCAAAGCCCTACTTTCTTGATCCTGATACAGGCAGTGACCTCACTTGGCTTCAATGTGATGCTCCCTGCGTACATTGCACTGAGGTATTACTAATGTTTCTATCTTCCATGCAATAAATTATTGGATAATGTGCAATCAAGCATGATGGCTTGCACTAGTTGCTCTTTCATATACTTTGATGATAAATGCATTTTACCATGTAACACTTTCCACTAGTTGCCCTGACTTCTTCCAGCAGTCTTCTGTAATTAAGTATTACAGAAATTTCTGAAAACTTCTCCAATTTCATGACCAAACTCTACCTATTTGATACTGCTTTTTAAGTCTAATTGCTCTTGATCTTGTAGGCACCTCACCCGCTATATCGGCCAACAAATGATCTTGTTGTTTGTAGGGACCCGTTGTGTGCTTCTTTGCACTCAGGTGCCTACGAATGTCCCAATCCAGAACAATGTGATTATGAAGTTGAGTATGCAGATGGAGGTTCATCCTTGGGGGTTCTAGTCAACGATGTCTTTTCTCTAAACCTTACCACTGGAATTCGACTGGGCCTTCGCCTTGCTTTTGGGTGAGTACAGCAGCTTCTTCTCTTGACATACTCTGCTCTTATGTAGTCTATCCATCTTTCGCAATGTTGGTATTCTTTTATAGTTTCCTGGTTATCACTGCAACTTTCAGTGCAGATAGATATGCATAGGGAATATATATGTATGTATGTATGTATGATTAGGATCTTGAGAGAGGTTATATGATCAGGAAATTATAGCAGGTCCCGTAATTTATTCAAGGAAATTATATTACTTTTTCATCTGAGTGTCCAGGTTGCCCATAGATTTGTGATGTGAATATCGAATGCAGATTATTTCCTATAGCCAAAAAAAATGAAATGGTGTTATATAAATTTTCTGTGGACTAATCCAATGTAAATGAATCTTTTAAAGGGATGCAGATGATAAACAGCTAATGATTGTGAACTATACAAATGAATTTTTGTTTCAATGTTGAATTCAGTTGGGTATCTCGAATTTCTTCCTTCAGACAACAACCAAATGAATTGAATGGTTCTGTGCTGATCTTTTGTCTATAGGTGTGGCTATGATCAACTGCCTGATGTATATACTCCTCCTTTAGATGGAGTACTGGGCCTTGGGAAAGGGAACTCCAGCATTGTGTCACAGCTCCATAATCAGGGGATTGTCAGAAATATTATAGGCCACTGTCTAAATGCGACAGGGGGATTCCTTTTCATTGGGGATGATCTTTATGATGCTTCTCAAGTAAATTGGACACCGATGTCACGAGATTCCACGTAATGCATACTCATTCAGCTTTCACAGACACATTATAGTGTGCACAGTAATGTACCTCCATTTATTTATGCAAGAATTTGCGACTTGTCACCTTTTTTCAGAGATTTCTCAACTTGTTATTTTTGACAGAAAACACTATTCAGTCAGTTCTGCAGAACTCACATTTGGTGGAAAAGGTGTGGGAATTAAAAATCTTGATGTTATCTTTGACAGCGGGAGTTCTTACAGTTACCTGAACTCTCAAGCATATCGAGCTATAATTTCTTTGGTATGAGAATTAATACTCATGCTTCTTTCTTTCAGGCAGCTCCATCTTTTCAATCATTAAACTAAATAAATACTGCGTTTCATCTTGTGTGAATTATTCAGTCTGCTAGGTTAAGAATGCTTTCCATAAAGCAACGACTCATGAATCTGCATGCCTTGAGCAAAAGACTTTCAACCCCCTTTCTTAGTACAAGCAGACCTGAGTTTAGCGCATCTATACTTTTAACAGATTTGCTACTTCACTATATGTAATTTACCGGTCTTTGAGGCATCATGTCTACTATAAGTTGCAAACTAGTGATTGACCTTATGCTTATAGGTAGAAAAAGATCTGAAGGGGAAGCCCTTGAAAGCAGACAGAGGTGATCGTACTTTACCAGAATGCTGGAAAGGCAGGAAACCATTCAAGAGCGTCCATGATGTAAGGAAATACTTCAAGCCTCTAGGGTTGAGCTTCCACCATGGCCAGAGAGTTAGAACTCAATTTGAAATACCCCCTGATGCATATCTTATCATCTCTGTAAGAGCACCAATATTTTGTGTCCTTGTATTCTTTGTCTTAACTCTTTAAACTATCTACTCATATATATATATATATATACTGACATTAGATTTTTCTCCAGTCAAAAGGCAATGCTTGCTTAGGAATACTGAATGGCACAGAGATAGGGCGGCAGAATGATAACATCATTGGAGGTAATATTCCAATCCTAACCATTTGTCTGAAAGTAGACAGCTAGACGCAAAATCTTAAAGGGAGAGGTTAAATTCATGCCTCGTGTGTAGTTCAATATGGCTAAGTTCATATAATTGGTCCACGCCCCAAATTATGTGGATTACTTCGTAAAGCAGTTAGTTTACACATTTTCCAATCTAAGTTGTCTTTTTGCACTTACATTGCTCTGCCATCTCGTGTAGATATATCAATGCAGGACAAGATGGTGATTTATGACAATGAGAAAGGAGCAATAGGTTGGAGCCCTGCAGATTGCAATAGGCCACCAAAGTCCAACACTTTCATCATGTAATGAGTGATGAATGAAATGTCTATGTTCGTGACGAGTGAAGCATCTATGTTGCTTATACTTACTGTAAATGTACATGGCAATAATTAGCGTAATTTAAGCTGAACAACACAATATTGGAGAGAATGATTGTACGTCTAATGTTGCAGAAAAATATTACTTAAGCAAATATATAGTTTGGTGTGTTTGCAATGGCAATTCTAAACTTTGTAGCGGGCATGAGTAATATTCTTTCTCAGTTCTAATTTTTTGAACTACTCTTTTAGTGCTACATAATCCAAGAACTCTCTCTGGATTTCATCTGTCTGATTTATGCTACGGTTATGTTCTAGCCAAGTCCTAGCCTTTATTTCCGTATCTCATTTAAGTGAGAATTTAGGGACTCTGGTCGAGTAGGTATTAGTCTTATGCCTAAAATTGAGAACCCAAGAATTAGAAGTAAATCCCCCTTCTCTCTCCCCTCACCCCTATCCCGTTGAAGGGGAAAAAAAAAATTTCAAAGAAGGCACTTAGCGCACATATGCCCTTCACGTATTTACTGATTCTCCACCTTAATTAGCCAATTTTCCTCCTTGTCTATGGTTAATTCTACTCAGAGATTTAAGTGGTAATACGTACGTCCAAAACTTGAAAAAACAAACTAGGTTTGCAGAACAAGCTTTGGGGATTGCAAGTGCACTTAGCAGTTAGCTCCAAATATATAATCCAAAAGCAATTTTCTTTTGGACATTTGTCCCATGGGACTGAGAATGATATATAAGCTTCAGCTGCAGATATCGATTGCTGGAAAAACTGCAGATGGCAAGTTTAGCACTGACGGAGAACAATTCTCATTCATTTACATTTAAACTTTTTCAACAATCACAGGAAAATGCCTCAATCTACTGTATTCCGAAACACAAAACTCGGAAACAGTATGCTCAAACTGTAGGTCGTCCACAGCTTCGTGTCCACAAAAAGAGGAACTTGAAATGTTCCATTTCTTTTTGTCCACAAAAAAAAAAGAACCTACAAAATAATGAAAATCATGGTTTATAAGTCAAACAAAACTCAATTACGGAGATGATTTGCTTAGGGATATAACAATCTTGCAACTTCTATTTACATGCAAGTCATGTTTGTCATCCTACTCATTTCCTCTTCTTGTCCTCAACTTTTACAAGTTGAACAGGAGCTGCTGGTATCCTTAACCACCACTCTCTCATACGCCTGAACCATCTTTCGCTGCTTTCTTTTCTTGCGGGCATATTTCTTGTGAAGGACTCTACAAAAGCTAATAGGAAGAGGTACTTGAGAGGCACAAATGCAAGAGCCACAGCTATGACAATCAATGAGAGCGCAACTGTGTCTGTTGCCTGAGGATGGGAGAAAGAATGAGTATCAAATAAATGGAACTAGCACTCCAGAACAATGAAATTTGTTGGTGATTGTAATGCTCTTTTTTGCCAAAAGACTGAGCAATTTTGATTAGGACTACCATTATTAGAATCACTTTAAGGTAACCATAAATCAACTCGGAATCACTTTACATCCTGTACTCATTCAAACTGAATATGATTTCCATCACACATACAATTCATTTTGCATATGGTAACGAGATATAGACAAAATTTACACACTGAACAAGTTGCATTGTAGATGCACCTTAATGGGGGCCAATTTTTCCATAGCTAGCATTTGCTTCAGCCTAGTTGAGGTATAAGGTCAATTTCAGAAATAGACAATGGGTGAAATTTTGGGAAATAGACATCCCAAGGATTCCCATAGCAAAGACATCTAAACTTGAAAGACAGAGTTGAAATGGTGCAGACAAACTGGTTCAGTGAAGATCAAGCATCATAGCATCAAGCTCACTAGCTACCATATGTTATTCATAAAGAGGCATTGTTCAACATCTTAACAGGAGTTGCATATATTACTTCAAGAATAGAGGGCACAAGATATGAATAGGGTGCTACGAAATACACAGATTGAGCCTTCTACTTGATCGGATAAGAACCTAGGAATCCCATCCATCCTTTGAAGTAAAGCAGAAATCTGTCTCTATATCTGTATACTCCAAAATTCTTTTAGCAAGCCCTCAAGTGCCATCTAACTTGGAAGTTTAAAGCCCCATCTTCTCTCAACGTAATTATCTTTTCCTACATGATGTCTTGGCTCTCAAGGTTCAGAGAGTTGTCCCTGAAGTTAGATGGTACTCCTAAATAGGAAATTGTTGCAATCATTTCTTAAAGTCATCAACTAAATCCATAAAAGCAACATCGTTCAAAGTCAGAGAATGACCAATCAGTTGATTCTGATATGCTGAATAGCTATGTCATTGGGCTCTCCAGCAACTAGACTCCATAGTGTCCTTGCACATAATTTATCATAGTAGTAAGGAAAGTGCTATCAGAAGTTATAGATGAAAAAAATATCATATAAAGCTTGTCGACAAGTTGTAGAAAAGTCAATTCCACTAATAAATTGGTGATAGTTGAAAAAAGAACTTAAAAAGCTGGAAGTTAGTATTCTGTTTTCTTCTTTTTGAGTTATTAATATCTGTAAGGTAACATTAGAAATATCTCTTCATACTCTTGTTTCATTGTATATCTTTTTTTTTTTGTAAATGAGGATAGAATCTTTGATATACGCCCACATAATACGTCAACAAATTCAGAGTCATATCAAGTTTGCATACAAAGAGGATGAAAGGCGATACCTGGGGTACTATAGCAAAAAGGAGTGCCCGTAGTTTCAGTAGAACAACATTGCCACTCTGAATTAAGCCCTCAACTTGAAGGACAGCTTCTTGCAATGTTACAAGCTGCTCTACTGCATTCTTACTGGGAGGAGCTTTGATTTTAAATGCTTCCAGTGGCCTCCTTTTGCTGGTATACCTTTGCCAGATCATAAAACCTGCAAATATTACAGAAATTGATGGCAATATGTAGTTGATCCACCCCCTGCAATTCATGTCAAAAGATTTCAACAAAATCATTGTTTCAGCGATCTGAGTTAAACATTTAATATCAAGGAGAAAAAAGAGCCTGTGGTTGCAAAAACTCAAAACTCCAGCAACAAATAGACACAAAAGTGTTTTACTGCCAAACTAAACAACTCAACCTGGACTAGGAAAAGGAGACATAAAAGAGCATCAATATAATCACTTGAAGTCTAAGCAACCTGCAGGTTAATACTCCTTATCTTCACTAACTATACGTAACTTGAACCATGGTCCTTGGTATTCTAAGTTGATGAAAATTCTCGCTTTCTTTGATGAAGCAACAAACAAACCATCCATCTTATGCCTATGGACAGATATAAAGTGAATTATATCAATCAACATTTATCCATTAAGATTCCAATCTCTATTAATAAAGAAACCCTTGCATATCAATTCACTATATTTGCACTAAACAGTCAAGAGAGAACCCTCATGCTCCAGCCCTTGTTTCAGCTAGGCTAGTTGTGCCTTTCCACCATTTTCTCATTAATTAGAAAATCATTCTCATCAGTATTTCTCAAATTCATAGCAACTCAACGTCCATCCATATAAACCATTCAAATGGAGCCCAAACAATTTGGCAGCAAGAGGGAGTAGGATTTATGATAGACGCTACAAAACAGAATACAGCTTTAACCAAAGAAAGTGCTAAAATTTGAAACTTAAGAACTTGCTACAGTCCTTGTACAAGAAACCTTGGATTCACCCCCAAAAAAAAAAACCGACAGATGCTGTCACAGAAAATATGCAACTTTTTGCACTATATTACCAATGACTAGAAACTTGCAGAAAACAAGAAACCAAATGCACGAAGGGACCACTTACATTTGTACAGAAATCAAACACCGCCAACTATCATAAACCATTGATACATCATCAGCTGTATTACATCAGATAATGATACTTGTAAAGTATGTGTTCGCACGTGTGGAAGTCCTCTCTATGTAAAAATACGAGAAGATTTCTCAACTTCTTTCCAGAACACATTATGATCACCAATATAGTAGACCAAAGTTCCTTTGAACATTAAACTGATCAAACTGAACAGTAGCACAAGAAGGAAAACACTGTTCCAAATCTAAAGTCTATTTTGTAGATCTCCTCTAGTTATAAGAAGCTAGAGTACATGAATATGGGTCAATTTCTTCTTGATACATGTGTGAAACAGAAGGTCAACCTCGTGAAGCCAACAATGGTCCATAGCTTTGAAGAATGAGCGCAGAAGTGGTTAAAAGGTGAGATTCAATCATCCCTGTAGTAGCCAGTCTATATCATTTGTTTAAGGTTCAATTTAAATTTTTGGTGACTCTAGACGAGTCTCTTTAAAATTTTTCTCTTTTTTAAAGAGGATCGCCATATGCAATAGTCTTTAACCTACAGATGAACAATCACAGGCATTAAATACTAGACCAATTATAATCTACATAAAGTTCCATCTTATATATGGCAAGAATAAATATGGATGCATCAGAATATAGCCTCACTGCACAACTTGTTATCTCGTAACCTTTGGGATCTCATGAATGGATAGCTAAAAGATGGTTTTCTTTTCTAAATGGATTTTTATCTACCATCATTTCTGACATCAACCTGCCAAAATTAATTCATACTAGGTTGAACAAAAATCTGCGTGTTAAAAAAAAATGAAAAGTTCATCCTAATTATACACGACAAGCTCATCTAAAGAGTGGAAACTTTGCTAAGCAAATCGAATGAAGCAAAAGACAAGAACGAACCTCAATATTGCAAAGCTAGTCAACACCAAGAACAATATAGATTTCCAAGGCTCTTCCCATGAGGCTAACTGTTGAATCCATTTAAATGATACAATAAGTGGGTACAGTAACTCCTAGAGAGAAGCAAAGATAAAACTTGTCATTCTATGGACTAAGAAACAAATAATCAAAAGATTACACCAAAGCAGTGCAAATAGCAAACCTTCAATTTAAGCAGTATAGCAATAAAGTGAAGTTTTAACAGAATCACGTCACATCTTAGCTCCTTATTGCAGGGAAACCATGCAAATTAGCTAACTATGGGGATGTTTGAACCACAGCTAGATTTTGGAAGCCAAAATAAAAAAGAACAGCAACAGCAGCAGCAGCAGCTGCCTCAGGGTGAATGAAGGAAGAAAGAAAACTTGCATAAATAGCAAAAATCCTAATCTTTCTTTTGCTTGGAAGTAATATTGACAGGAGTAATAGAAGTTTCTAAGTTTTACACCTACCAGTGTGTGAAATCCAAAACAATTCTAAATACATAAGATGGCCATTCCCACTGAATGTGATATCTTATGTACCCTGAATTTCTCTAACTCAATAAACAAATGCCATCTATTCTACAAGTGAAAAAGCAAGTAGAGAAGTTTTAGTTACCTCCAAACCTAGACATGATACTTGCTCAAGGAGAGGAAAAAAGGACAAAAAAGCAAAAAAGGCAAATCCATAAAAAAGGGAGGAGAGTTTGAAATGACCTCCATTACAGCTAAATTTGTATGAATTCCTTCCACTTTCACTTGGTCAACGGTTGCTTGTGCAGCTTCTGCCCTTCCTGTGTTCTGTTTTAACTGCTTTACGGCAGATTCAAGAGGACTTATTTCACCAACACAGATATCTCCTTGACCAAAAGTTGCTTCTGTATTCATGCCTTCTTCTTTGCATGAAATAATTCCAAGTCTACCAAGTGTTAGAAGAGAAACAGGGAGTATCATCTGTTTTTTCACATTTGACAAAGCCAAAACATCGCGTCTAACAGCTCCAGATTTCACAAGAGCAAACCGATCCGACAGATTTTCCAAGATCATATCACCTCCTGGGAGGCTCTCAGCCAAGTTAAAACAGAGCACAGTTTTGTAATTCGAAGAGAAAATGTGGAATACCTCTCTAATTGCTCGGTATCGCAAAATTCCAAGAGTGGCTCTAGCAAGTGCTTCATTCTTTTGGTATCCTTTCAGATTATACTTCCTAGTGAACCTATGCGCTCGTAGGATCTCAAGACTAATATCCAACCAATAATCCCGTCGTGAACTGCCCTTAAATTCTGGAAATTCAAAAAAGACAGGCTCCATCCTGTAAATAACCAAGTCAGAACAACAGCTTTCATATAAACCAAAAGATCACAACAATCAGAGAACATACATGGATATCGACTTGTACATCACAGCTTTGTCAAAGAGTCGAGCACCCAACGGTCCAGTTAATTCTGGTTTTATCACCTGTTTTATATCTGTTGAAAGATCATATCTCACAGCTTTGTCATATAAACCAACACCAGATTCAAAGTAGAGAGCAAACTTGGTCAATGTCAAGCGTCCTGACACCAAAAAAGGGTACAAAAGAAATTATATCCAACATATGAACATCATGTACCTTAGAAAATATTCTCCAATGACACAAAGAAATGAGTTTTTCTGAGCTAATCATGTGAAACAACAATTATCCTTAGGACAGCAGGGATAAACACTTTAAAGTTATAACTTAAAGGTCTCTCTAGTTTACTTGAATTTTTATTTGACACTCAGGCAGCCATCACCCTGAGTTCAGCTTAAGGATGAAATGCCCATAAATATGGTCAAGCTACTATATGGAATTCAAGTAAAAAGGAAAATACTAACAATAACCCCAAAATGGGTACTGTGATTTCAGATTCAAGTGTAAGATCAGCTTTATTGGGTATTAACTCACCAGGCCAGGCAGAGATTCCAATATGTTGCAGAACTGGTTGTGTGGGAATTGTGCCATCTATATCTAATATGATCTCTTCCTCAGCAAGTGACAGGTTGGACATGAATTGTGTGCTAGCTCCATTGCTTACAGCCTTTATCACTCTGCCAAAAGTGGTGGAGGCCATAAAATTTGAGATTGACAGAAGACTTTCATATCAAAGAGATGCATGTGTCATTTTATTTCCATCAATTCCCAAGGCAGAACCAAGTTTGCAAAAGAATAGTACCATTAAAAAAAAGGTAGAAGAAGCAATTAAATAAAAGCCCACTATCAACAAGAATAAAGTCTAAAGTCAAGCAGAAATTCGAGTTCAAGCTTCGCATTCAAGCTTCAAACTGGGCAATATGCACCGCTTTAGTAGACAAAGCCAAAGGGAAAACATGAGATGGATTACCCAAGCCAAAGACAACCGTCTTCTACACAAACATTCTCAACATTATGTAGCAATATCAAGTTCACTCTAGAAATGATTAAAAAAGCATGGTAATGTAATGGTTCTTGTATACACATCATGTAAGAAAAAGACCTTGATGCATGAAATCCCAAGCACAAAGAAGTTATACTAACAGCAAGAAACAAGACAGGCTAAAGTGCTGGATAATAATAGTAACTCATAAAGAAGAAAAAGAAATTTACAAATAGTTAGCAGTTTAGTAAATGAAGCATACTTGTCAAGACTCCGTAGGTATTTGTCATATATAAGGAAATGAAGTCGACCACATGAAGAACTTGTCAAAACATCAAAAAGATTATGAACTGTTATTATATCAGCCACAATTGGACAGGCAGGAGCTATTCGAGCAAAAGCCTCCAGACCAACAGTTTTCTTGTCATCAACCTAATCATAGATGGAAGATAAATGACGAAATGAGCTCTTTCAATAGTGGCTACTCTCATGACAAATTTCAATAACAGCCATGAAGCATAAGATGAGATCATTTGGCTTCCAGAATTTATTATTAACTAATAGCATAAAAAATAAACAACCAAAAAACCACAAACAACCTGAACAGCCATAGTTGTTGAACTGGAATAGAAAAATGACCAGCTATCCTCGTCCTCCCTGTCATTGTTACGGCAAGAGGTGGTTTCCTGAAATTAGATAAAGTTTAGAAAAGCTTATTGGTACTTCAAAAGATATGATTTTTGTTTTGTAGTTTTGGACTAATGGATGAAAAGACACAAAAGAAACTATTTGTGATACTCAACATCAATATATCATTAAAAATGTCAATAGACAAAATCAGATTAGTGACAGCCATCTCACATTGGCTAATAAATCATTCTCAACACCTGAAGATTCCCATGCCAGCATCATGTCAAACATCAAGCGACGGAACTCCTTGTTACTTAGATAATCAGCACCTGTAGTTGATAGATCAATTGCTTGGTATGAACAGAATTCAAGAAAATTCCTCGCATGGTTTGAAGGTTGTTTAACTTTATCAGGAAACTCTCTGTCAAAGCACTGGTATAAATCCTCAGGTGATATCTGAAGGATCCTGCAATTTGATGGAACATTCCAAGCCATATTAGCAATAACTGAAATTCCTAATCCTACACTTGATACCTCCAAAAGGAATCTAAAAGTTCAGACAAAAAAGACCATAGCCTATCAGATAAGCAATTTATCACCAATCTGGTAGATACTCAAGAAATCTTTTTTTTTTTTCAGTGGTGGAAAAATACCAAGTTTGGTTATGATAAACCAAGCCCAGCATTGAGAGATGCAGTCCCATGGGCTGGGATGCACATCTTCCCTTAGTGAAGTTAATTTCAGAAACTTTATTAACAAAACGAAAAATAAAAGCCAAACAAAAGAAACAAAGCATAAAAATGAAGTTATCCCTCATTTTTTACTCGTCTGTTGCACAAATAAATCCCAAAAGTACAAATATCTTGATATTAAAGTTTTTCCTTTCAGTAATGCACAGGGATAGTCATAAGTTGTATGAGGGAGTTGTACTCAGATGCTCATGCTTTCAAACTACAACTGTAATATCTAAAACATTTTGAGCTAGTAATGCACTCGTTAACCCCACTATTGTTCTTTGGTTATTTCTTTCTCTGCATTGATTAACACAAACACATACACACACACACACACATATTAAAACAACTATACAAGACAAAGTGTCTTTGCCAACAAAATGATTAATTTCTTTTAATGATATCACACAATTGCTCGCTGCAGAGCTCAGCTATTTCCTTGTTTACAATTGCAGAAACTTTTTGGCCTTAAATCAGGGTACATTAATTTCCTACTTAATAATGATAATAATAACCAGAAAAACATTTAGGCCATTATACAAAAAAAAAGGTGAATGCAGATTTATATAACAGCCAAATGTATGAAAAAATGCTTGTTAGAGAAAGAGAGTAGAAAAAGAAAAAATCCAATTGATTACTTGGAACAACGGGAGATCACGGAGCGAGCGAGAGGAGAAAGATGAGGAACGGGCAGTTTAGCCCATGCGCTGGAACCGTCGTCGTCGTTTCCATAGTCATCGGTATCACCACCGTCTCTTTTAACAAAGAAGCTCTCATTCCCCCGTTTTCTGAAGCTGTTTTCGTCGTTATCCTTGGAAAATATGGATTTGAAAAAAGACTGCAATTGCAAACCCCCATTGCTATTGCCATTGCTGCTGCTTCTGCTAATACAACTGCTATTATCAATCGCTCCTCCACCACCATTACTACAGGCATTCCATTGCTGCTGCTCCTGCTTCGCCATTGTATCTATTTTCTTCAATTTGATTTCTTCTTCCATCAATTCTGAGGGTTTCCCAATGGTCGGTGGGGTCGCGCGGTCCCGAGGCAGTTACAGGGAACTTGCCTTGGGAGGCACTCAAAGGAAATGAAAACTGCCTTTTTTTTTTCTTTGCTCTTTTAACTGTTCCTTTTTCTTGGAGGGACAAAAAAGAGAAAATATTGACAGGTTTTTTGAATTGTACTTTTTTGCAGAAAATTTTTTACCCTTTTTCTCTATTATTATTTTTATCTCATATAAATCAAATTATTATACTATATTTTTCTATAAAAATTCATAAAAATAATAATTTAAAACGAGCCCTAATGTTGCCCTGTAGCTCTGAGACCCAACGAAAGCTGATTTTCTGGAGAAAGGCACAACCAATAAGTGTAAATTATATATAAAAAAAAAGAGTAAAAATATATTGCCAGTCAGAAAGATATCCAAAAAAGAAAAAGCAAAGAAAAACTTATTGGAAGTGAATAGGATTAAGAAAAATGATAAGGAAAATAGCTACATTTTTTTTTGTCAATACGATAGATTTTATATTACAACTACTCCTATTCTACATTAAAGGGAAGTGATCTAAAAAGGTCAAGGGAAATCCAGTAAATTACCACTAATCCAAACAGGTTTTTACGCACTAGTTTGCAAAATATTTTCATGAAAACTTAAATATTGGAATATAGGTCAAGTGATTTGATTCCTATCTTACACGCAATTAGAATTTTAAAAGTCTCTTGATTATATGGAAAATAGCTACAGGATGAACCGTAATTTTTATCAAAGCTACGGTCACATCCTGACATCCTAGCCTTTTGTTTCACCTTGGTCAAGATGAGTTGTGGGTTATGTTTGACTCTAGTCATGATGGTAATTAGGATGTATTTTTTGAGAAAAATAGTTGTTTTTTCGAAACGATAATTTGAGAAAAATAGTTATAAATGTCTTTCAAATTTCGTCAAATGAATTTTTTCATCATTCACTATTAAAATGAAAATTTTACGTCATTTACAAAGTCAAGTCGATGAAATCTGATCCTAATTTAGATTTTCGATCACTTTTTATTCCTAATTTGTCACGTGGCCTACACATGGTCATTTGTTTAGAGATAAAAAGGTCAGACTTAATTTATGGTTAAACAAATAATCCGATCCATATTCAGTTTTGCACCTAAAAAGTAGGATCTATTTCTAACCATATTCATTTTTCTCCTAAAAATGTAGGATGTGAGAACCCGTAAAACCCTAATTATTTTCTTAGGGTTTAGTTCCCTTTAATTGCATGTTTTCTGCATTTTCTGGTTTAGAAATATTTTCTTAGTGGATTTTATGAGCAATTATAGTTTTAAGATGATTTTTCTAGCATTGGAGAATTTTTAGAAAATTAAGAGTAAATAGTGGACGTGGGACCCACTAGTGCGAAAAGTTCGGAAAAATTCGGCCAATAAGGTTAAGTTTCGGATACTGTTTAAAATTTATCGGGTGTTAAGTGATAAGTAGAATGTGTGAAGTGATTGATGTGAGAGAGGAAAGAAAGATAAGAATGCATTTATGGAGGTGACAAGTGTCACCTCCTCATTGGAAGTTTTTTTAAGAATTACTATTCCCAATTTTGACTTTTTTTGACCAAAGGATTATATATCAAAAAAATGCACAAAAAAATCACCATTTTTCTTCTCTTGTTGGCCGGCCACCTTGAGTAAGGAAGGAAGAAACTTTCTTCACCATTCAAGCTTCTACTTGTTGCAAATCAACCAAAAACATTGGTTACATCCAATTCCATTCCATACAATCTTACCTTCTAGTGCTAGTAAGTTGTTTATTGAAGCTTGGTTGAAGGTTTAAGGTGTTCAACAACCTCATCTCTCTTGTTTCTTGGTAAGTGAAGCTTGAACACCCTCTTACACCCTATGAAGCTTAAATTATGCTTAGTAGTGCTTGAAGTGCTGAAATTTCTGGTTTTATCTTGGTTTGAAGTGATTTGGTGAAGTTTTTCATTTTATTGATGATTTTTCTGGTTTAATATGATCTTGATGTTGGGTGCTTGTATGATGGATTGTAATGGTTGGAAATGACTCTAGTGAGTGTGAATTGTGGTTAAATGCAATCAATTTTGGATTTGGTGTGAAAATTGAAAAGTTAGGGTTCTTAAATCCCCTATTCTGTCCGAAATTTTAGGTCATATCTAGAGGCCGAATTGGACTTTGCTCAAAACATGAAAGTTGTAGGTATTGGTGAGTAAGAAGTGCCTGCAAAATTTCAGGGAATTTGGAGTAGTATAGAGAGAGTTATGCCGTTTTTACTGTTGCTGTTTTTGGTGAACAGAATGTGCGGAACTGCGATAGTAATTGCCTATTTTGACTGGATTTGGTTTGGATTTTGAAGTTGGTGTCTTCTGATGAAATGTTACTGGATGTCTTAGCTATCATATGCCTTTGGAATTTCGGCATTTGGACTTGTATAGACTGAGTTATAGTAATTACAGTTTTCTGTGTTTTGCAAACCTGTTTTGGTAATTCTGGTATAGTATTTGGCACTTTCGACCTAGTTAAGCTAGGAACTGGATTGAGTGCCCTTCTACATTGTTGTATCCCTGTTTCATAGCTTCGAATTGGTGGGTCTTACACCCCCAACCGATAACCGTAGTGAAATTGACGCCATTACCGCATTATAAGATCAAACACGGTTTTTCTATTAAGGCTTAAGTTAAGGTCATATATTAATTGCTGGTTTGCTACCATGCTTATTTATGCATATGAGACCCTATTGGGGTTGTGTTCAGCATTGTTTTATGACTCGTCGTCGAGTCTCTCTTAGGGCTTGCTTTCATTTTGGTTGTTTCCTAGCTAACTTTTGTACTTGTACCACTTTGAGCCCTGTACGGCTTTTGGGAAATGAGATGACCTTTGGTGTGAAATGTTGGGGCTAATTTGAGGAAATAATGAAGCCTTAATGGCTGGAAAAGTAAGAAATTTAGGGGAAGTGCTGCCCGATTTTCTAGGCCGTTTGGTTCTTTTAAGTTGGATTTGCCTTTTGGTAGAAATGAAAGGGCTTTTGGGTTGTTTGCGCCTAGGTCTTCATGCTACCGTTTCGTTTCCAAGGGAATCGTGTTTTTTTTTGCATTCTTGCACTAGTATTTATTTGGCAAGGCGTACGACGTGTAGTCGAGCCTCACATGTGCATTCTGTTTACTCGATTCTGGAAGTAAAACCTTCAATTGGTTTATTTTGGTTATTTTAGGGTTTCTTGGCGATTAAGGCCAATCTGAAGTGAAAACTTTTGAAGTTGAGCCGGTGAGTGTACCACTCCCCTCCATTGCTATTTAACTTGATTTCTGCTCTGCAATCTGTTTATTTGTTCGAGACGAGGGTGTACTTTATCACACTCGTTCTCTAGTCTGCTCATATGCCAATTTACTATGCAAAAATTTGAATCTGTTATCTGTGTCTGCATCTGTTCGGATTTCTGTTCGGATTTCTATGACCTATGAGCTCAATCCTGTGGCTAAGTTATTCGAGTCGGGCCGGCAAGGGCCTGGACGATTAGATAACGAACCACGGTAGTCTGTTCGGGGATTTTGGGTATTGAGACCCTTGATTCCGGGTATACTCGAGTATTACCATTTTGTTCGTTTGAGGTGAGCGGGCCCGGTAAAGGGGTGTTTGGTGGACGGAATTCGGTGATAAGAGGGGTCTACGGACGCATTGGTTCTATATACGTTGACGGAGAGTCAACCGGTTTGGATCAAGTATTGTGCTGGAAATTTGGCTCCTGAGAGCCACCTGTATCCTTCTGATTTGAATCATTGGTTCCTTTGCTTTACATCTGACATGTGTATCTGATTTGTTAAATGTGAAATGCCATGATTTTAATGCTATCTGTTTGGTACCTCATTGAGCGCAAGCTCACCCCTTTCCGTTCCTTTTGTTTTCCTTACAGGAAAATAAACCCTTTTGGTCTGGATTTGACAAATGGCTGCCAAATTGAGCTAGTTGAACATATCTTTTGTATAGCTCATGTATTAAAACCCTAAGTGTACTTTTGGGGCGTTTTCTCTTTTGATTTGGCAAACCGTGTGTATATATTAACTTTTGAAAACTTTTGTATGTCATTTTGATTTGTAAACGCTAAAGTTCAGATGTGAATGTTTGTTGGCTATTTCGGTTGGGTTCTGACGGGTCGGTCACTATTCATGACCGACTTCGGATTTCATTTTTTTAATTTTGGGTTATTTTACCATTTTGACCTGTTTACGCTCGTTTGTAAGTTCCGGATCGCAATAGATAGCTCTAATCTGATCCGTAGTCCTGGCGAGAGCTGGGCAGGCAGTCCGCTAACCCCTTTGGTTCGCCTTAGGGGAAAGTGGGGCTGTTACAATTGGTATCAGAGCCACTTCGCGTGGTCTCTGCGCGGAGTGAGACTGGGCCAAGTGGTGTTGTGGTCCTAATTTCATGAATATGTCTAAGTGCTCGTTTGAGCGTAAGTTATGAACCGGGCATGTGATAAGTGTACGAATCATTATCATAGGACTCGAGGAAGCTAGGTATGTATGTCGGGTAGGAATCTTTAATAAGGATGGTTTACTCTTGGGACCGGCCGGCTCGAGTTGTGAATTATCTTAGATGGGATTCTTGCGCCCGGATACGAAAGATATGAGGGCCTAGGTTAGAAAGGATTTGGTGAACTAGAAAGGCCATTCCTCGGTGGATCGTCTATGTTTGTACTTGACTTAACTGGCTGTATGTATGTGTGCGGCCTAATTTTGACCGACTTGTATATATGCGTTGATCTTGTTTGGAATGTATAAATGTGTGTTATCATAAAAGTTTTGAGTGTTACTTACATGTATCGTGCTTATTTTGGTTTAGCATTCTTGCCTAGACCGAGTGAAACTTATGGAAGGAACACGAAGTGGTCGGGGACGTGGGCGCGGAACTAGACAACCCACGCCGGTTAGGGAAACGGGGGAAACCTCTACTGGACCCAATCCTGAATCCCAAATAGACCCCAATGTGCAGATAGCTGCCGCTATGCAGCAAATGACAAACCTACTAGCACAAGTAGTACAACAACAGGGCCAAAACCCAAACCCTAACCCCGGGAACCCTGGTAACCACGTCGAGAGCGAGGATAGAGCTCTCGAACGTTTTCAAAAGTTTTCCCCGCCAAAGTTTATTGGGGGACCCGACCCCGACGTTGCTGAGAAGTGGCTTGAGAAAATGGTTGATATATTCGCGGCCCTACACTACCCTGACGAAAGGCAGGTCACTTTTGCCGTGTTCCAACTGGAGGGAGCTGCCCGTTCCTGGTGGAACGTAATTAGACAGAAATGGGAGCGGGAGCAGACGCCTAGGACTTGGGTGAACTTCATCCGAGAATTTAATGCAAAGTTTTTCCCTCCTCTAGTCCAGGAGAGGAAGGAGGACGAGTTTATCCGGCTCCGGCAAGGGGCTCAGACTGTGGCGGAATATGAGAGTCAATTCACCCGCCTATCCAAATTTGCGCCCGAACTCATCATGACCGAGCAACGGCGAATAAGGCGTTTTATCCAGGGCTTGAACGTGGAAATTCAAAAAGATCTGGCGGTAGCCCAACTTAATGCCTTTAGTGATGCGGTGGAAAAAGCCCAGCGCGTTGAAACTGCAGGGTTACAAGTTAGAAACTTCCAAGCAAGAAAAAGGGGTTTTCCGGGAAGCAGCTCAGAACAAGCAGATAATAGTACAATCTCTAAAGTTCGCAAGGGAAACGGGGAAGTACGGCAACCAGGGGTGTCGCGTGATGTCCCTCAGGGAGGACTGGTCTCTGCTACTCGTGGTCCCTGTGGATATTGCGGAGGGCCAAGTCATACGGAAACAAATTGCTGGAAGAAAGAAGGAAAATGCTTGCGCTGTGGAAGCGCTGAACATCGGATTGCTAACTGTCCAGCTCGCCTGCGCGAGCGGAGAGGGATTCTGCCACCGACCAAGCCCAATTCTCAGCAACCCGCCAAGAACAACCCTGGACAGACGAAAGGAGAAGGGACGGGATCGAAGGCACCAGCTCGAGTATATTCTCTAGAGCAGCATCAGGTCCCTGACTCGTCTGAGGATGGAGAAGGTATGGTCCGTTGGGTACTCTAGATTTGATAGATTCCGTTAATAAGAAATTTCGAGGACGAAATTCTTTTAAGGGGGGGAGAGTGTGAGAACCCGTAAAACCCTAATTATTTTCTTAGGGTTTAGTTCCCTTTAATTGCATGTTTTCTGCATTTTCTGGTTTAGAAATATTTTCTTAGTGGATTTTATGAGCAATTATAGTTTTAAGATGATTTTTTCTAGCATTGGAGAATTTTTAGAAAATTAAGAGTAAATAGTGGACGTGGGACCCACTAGTGCGAAAAGTTCGGAAAAATTCGGCCAATAAGGTTAAGTTTCGGATACTGTTTAAAATTTATCGGGTGTTAAGTGATAAGTAGAATGTGTGAAGTGATTGATGTGAGAGAGGAAAGAAAGATAAGAATGCATTTATGGAGGTGACAAGTGTCACCTCCTCATTGGAAGTTTTTTAAGAATTACTATTCCCAATTTTGACTTTTTTGACCAAAGGATTATATATCAAAAAAATGCACAAAAATCACCATTTTTCTTCTCTTGTTGGCCGGCCACCTTGAGCAAGGAAGGAAGAAACTTTCTTCACCATTCAAGCTTCTACTTGTTGCAAATCAACCAAAAACATTGGTTACATCCAATTCCATTCCATACAATCTTACCTTCTAGTGCTAGTAAGTTGTTTATTGAAGCTTGGTTGAAGGTTTAAGGTGTTCAACAACCTCATCTCTCTTGTTTCTTGGTAAGTGAAGCTTGAACACCCTCTTACACCCTATGAAGCTTAAATTATGCTTAGTAGTGCTTGAAGTGCTGAAATTTCTGGTTTTATCTTGGTTTGAAGTGATTTGGTGAAGTTTTTCATTTTATTGATGATTTTTCTGGTTTAATATGATCTTGATGTTGGGTGCTTGTATGATGGATTGTAATGGTTGGAAATGACTCTAGTGAGTGTGAATTGTGGTTAAATGCAATCAATTTTGGATTTGGTGTGAAAATTGAAAAGTTAGGGTTCTTAAATCCCCTATTCTGTCCGAAATTTTAGGTCATAGCTAGAGGCCGAATTGGACTTTGCTCAAAACATGAAAGTTGTAGGTATTGGTGAGTAAGAAGTGCCTGCAAAATTTCAGGGAATTTGGAGTAGTATAGAGAGAGTTATGCCGTTTTTACTGTTGCTGTTTTTGGTGAACAGAATGTGCGGAACTGCGATAGTAATTGCCTATTTTGACTGGATTTGGTTTGGATTTTGAAGTTGATGTCTTCTGATGAAATGTTACTGGATGTCTTAGCTATCATATGCCTTTGGAATTTCGGCATTTGGACTTGTATAGACTGAGTTATAGTAATTACAGTTTTCTGTGTTTTGCAAACCTGTTTTGGTAATTCTGGTATAGTATTTGGCACTTTCGACCTAGTTAAGCTAGGAACTGGATTGAGTGCCCTTCTACATTGTTGTAGCCCTGTTTCATAGCTTCGAATTGGTGGGTCTTACACCCCCAACCGATAACCGTAGTGAAATTGACGCCATTACCGCATTATAAGATCAAACACGGTTTTTCTATTAAGGCTTAAGTTAAGGTCATATATTAATTGCTGGTTTGCTACCATGCTTATTTATGCATATGAGACCCTATTGGGGTTGTGTTCAGCATTGTTTTATGACTCGTCGTCGAGTCTCTCTTAGGGCTTGCTTTCATTTTGGTTGTTTCCTAGCTAACTTTTGTACTTGTACCACTTTGAGCCCTGTACGGCTTTTGGGAAATGAGATGACCTTTGGTGTGAAATGTTGGGGCTAATTTGAGGAAATAATGAAGCCTTAATGGCTGGAAAAGTAAGAAATTTAGGGGAAGTGCTGCCCGATTTTCTAGGCCGTTTGGTTCTTTTAAGTTGGATTTGCCTTTTGGTAGAAATGAAAGGGCTTTTGGGTTGTTTGCGCCTAGGTCTTCATGCTACCGTTTCGTTTCCAAGGGAATCGTGTTTTTTTTTGCATTCTTGCACTAGTATTTATTTGGCAAGGCGTACGACGTGTAGTCGAGCCTCACATGTGCATTCTGTTTACTCGATTCTGGAAGTAAAACCTTCAATTGGTTTATTTTGGTTATTTTAGGGTTTCTTGGCGATTAAGGCCAATCTGAAGTGAAAACTTTTGAAGTTGAGCCGGTGAGTGTACCACTCCCCTCCATTGCTATTTAACTTGATTTCTGCTCTGCAATCTGTTTATTTGTTCGAGACGAGGGTGTACTTTATCACACTCGTTCTCTAGTCTGCTCTTATGCCAATTTACTATGCAAAAATTTGAATCTGTTATCTGTGTCTGCATCTGTTCGGATTTCTGTTCGGATTTCTATGACCTATGAGCTCAATCCTGTGGCTAAGTTATTCGAGTCGGGCCGGCAAGGGCCTGGACGATTAGATAACGAACCACGGTAGTCTGTTCGGGGATTTTGGGTATTGAGACCCTTGATTCCGGGTATACTCGAGTATTACCATTTTTGTTCGTTTGAGGTGAGCGGGCCCGGTAAAGGGGTGTTTGGTGGACGGAATTCGGTGATAAGAGGGGTCTACGGACGCATTGGTTCTATATACGTTGACGGAGAGTCAACCGGTTTGGATCAAGTATTGCGCTGGAAATTTGGCTCCTGAGAGCCACCCGTATCCTTCTGATTTGAATCATTGGTTCCTTTGCTTTACATCTGATTTGTTAAATGTGAAATGCCATGATTTTAATGCTATCTGTTTGGTACCTCATTGAGCGCAAGCTCACCCCTTTCCGTTCCTTTTGTTTTCCTTACAGGAAAATAAACCCTTTTGGTCTGGATTTGACAAATGGCTGCCAAATTGAGCTAGTTGAACATATCTTTTGTATAGCTCATGTATTAAAACCCTAAGTGTACTTTTGGGGCGTTTTCTCTTTTGATTTGGCAAACCGTGTGTATATATTAACTTTTGAAAACTTTTGTATGTCATTTTGATTTGTAAACGCTAAAGTTCAGATATGAATGTTTGTTGGCTATTTCGGTTGGGTTCTGACGGGTCGGTCACTATTCATGACCGACTCCGGATTTCATTTTTTAATTTTGGGTTATTTTACCATTTTGACCTGTTTACGCTCGTTTGTAAGTTCCGGATCGCAATAGATAGCTCTAATCTGATCCGTAGTCCTGGCGAGAGCTGGGCAGGCAGTCCGCTAACCCCTTTGGTTCGCCTTAGGGGAAAGTGGGGCTGTTACATAGGATCTGACCCGATCTACATTCATTTTTATTACTAAAAAAAATAGGATATGATCATTTTGTGGATAAAAAATAATTGCATGTGCGTCACGTGATGGTTTAAAAATAAAAAAAAAAGTGGTTGAAATCTTCAATTGGAACCAATTTATCAACTTGAATTTGTAAGAGATGTAAAATGAACATTTTTAAAGTGAAAGACAAAAAAAAACTCATTTGACAAGGTGTGATGAATGTTTTAAATGGTTTTTTCTTTCTTTTTATTTCTATTTGCTTCCACTCTTTTCTCTTGACTTTGTGGCCTCTCCTTCCTCTCCTTCCATTCACACATCCTAAATCTCAAGTGCCCAAATCTCCAAATAACTTTTCTCTCTCCTGTGGTCTTTCTATGTCCTTCTTTCCATCCCTTTCTCTTGTTCCGCTGCACTAAACTGCATCTCGTGAATTTCATGGAGCAAAATTTATTTTCCCCAAGTTAACTCCAATTATTCACCTACAAAGTCAAGCAAAATAATTTTCTACTTCTAACCATACTTTCTACAAGTTGGTCAAGGTCTTTTTTTTTTTTCTTTTGCCTGCAATTGCTTAGTTTATGGCCTATTCACAAAGGTTGTGAAAGATGTAATCATATTTGCAAAGCAATTGAAGGAAGGCTCCTGGGATGATTAGGTTTCCCTAATTAGTGTGTTGTGGGTAGAGCCACCAGTTCATGTTTCATGAATTTGATGCTACGAACAGAATGGCTAAATTTTGGATATTTATGTTTTGGAAGTTTGAGATTTTTGATAATCACTAGAAGTTTTTTGACACATTTGGAAGGACAAATGGGGAAAAAAGTAAAAAAATGAAAAGCATAAATCAGGGGAAAACTATCCTGTAAGCACGGAACTTACAGACGTCTGTAATACTAGCACTACTCTTAGAATAAATAGTAGAAGTTATTGGAAGTTAATAGTCATCCATAGTTTACTTGTGATGGTTGTATGGTGGTAAAATCATATCAAGATAAAAATTAAAAAATATAAAATGATAAAATATTTAACAACAAAAGCCAACTCCTCATGCCTTGTATACTATAAAGGAAGAGCACATACACAATTCTTGGAAACAATTCATGGTTGAGATCTTTTAATTTGAAGTTTATATATCAAAGAAAGTCTGGTAAAATTGGGAAAATATGAAGGGTCCATGTGTTAATTAAATTTTTTAATTCAATTCATGGTTGAGATCTTTTACTTTGAATTTTATATAGCAAAGAAAGTCTGGAAAAATTGGGAAAATATGAAGGGTCTATGTGTTGATAATGCTTTTTAATTTTTTTTTTATTATAGAATAAGTGTGAGAGCTCAAATCCAGAACCTTTCACTTATACTGTGAGAACTCGAGAAAATTTATGTGTACACTTCGAATTTATTTCATTACATTTAAATTGTTATTAGAAATATTAGATATAACAAATAAATGGTTAAATTGAATGCATAATTGAATTCCTATAAAATTGAAAATTTAGGGAAAAAATAAATATAAAATATAAGATAAAATAATGATGAAGATAATATATATATATATATATATATATAAAATAATAAACAGAATAATAGAATGGTGTAGAAAATTTCAGGAATCAAATAAATATATGATAGGCATATGGCAAATTGTGTCATTTGAATTTATTATATAGTTGAATAAGTACATGTCTAATAAATTTTTTTTAAAGCCAAATGTGTGAAAATCTACTAGATCAATGTAAGAAAATTTTCTAACAAAATACAAATAAAGTTAGGAGTTAATGTATGAAATAATAAAATTATAGCCTTAATAAGCAAATAAGCTAAAACTAAAGGACCAATTTAACCCTAAATGTTAGACAATTCACCATGCAGCCTAAGGAAGTAATCTTCTGGACAACCGAGTGAGACTTCGGCAAAATAATTGCCAAAATATTTGGGCGGTGATCAAAGAGGAATCAAAGGAAGGCAGCTGCCAATAAGCTGCTAAGTCCAAGCGGTTCCAAGCGGTGACTAGTGGAGCAAATAGAGACTGATTCATTCGCTGGGCGGTGACCGAAAGAGAAGCTAAGAGAAATCAATTGTTACAATACTTAGGCGGTAGCTGAGTAGGGAAGAAAAGCTTCAAACCTTTTCTTGCAAACTAACACCCAGAGGAAGACTGAGAAAATAGGAGTAGCTAGAGTAGGACTGGAGGGAACAAAGCTGGAAAGGAAGTTGATTCTGTCTGCAATTCATAACGTTTAAAGGCAAGAGGTAATCTCTCTGTGACATATAATTACTTGTTGAGTAAAAATGAATATTATTCAAACTGTAAGTTAAGTTCTAGCAGAGGAGAATGAGCTTTGGTAGGAGAAAATTCTGTTTTGAGGATGAAATGAATATTTGACTGAACTGGTAGGAACCATGGTTCAAAGTCGCGGTCGCGGTCGCGGTCGCGGCCCGGAACGTTCCACATCGGTCTCGGCATATCGGTCACGGTCTCGGTGAGACGCAAATTTTAAAGCATTTAATATTCTAAAAACTGTTAATAATATAAAAAAAAAGTATGCTAAACAAAAATAATAAAAAATAACAAAAGAAAATTTGTAAAACGTACTATTTTTATACATATTACACACGATAAGTACTTTTAATTATTTAAAACAATGGCATCACAAATAAAATCAAAATAACATAGACCACAATTTTAAAACTAATAATTGCAAAAGTAATATCAACCATTAACAATACAAACTAAAGATTTATTTATAGCATAAAGTTGGAATATTTTGATCAATCTCCTGCCAAAAATAAAAAGAAATCATATTAGATAAAGGTAAATATGTAAAAAGATATACTAGTACTTTATATTTTCGTACCTGTTAATACCAAGTAGAATGACGATGTGGTTCAAAATCATCCTGATTGGTCGATGAATGGTAAAACAGATGTGGAAGTGGCATAGGACCTTGAGTAGGTAGTGTAAACGAGTTATCTGGTGTATTTACTGGATGTGAGGATTGACTAGATGTTCCATAATCATTGGACGGAAGAACTTCTGGATTGGAGATGATTTGTTGATGGTAGTATCCAAATCCTCGATAGTTAACACTATCGCTGGTACCATATGATGCAGTAGAATCATGACCATAAAATCCAATGTTATTGGAATCAAAAGAAGAACCATCATGAGACTTATCTATTTCTTTTTCATAGTATCCACTACCATGAATGCTAGTAGACCTTTCAACCTGTCCAGGTCTGTCAAATGGCCGATATCCACTGTAATAGTCAGGAGTGATTCCATATGATTGGTCATAGCCATATCCCAATTGACTAGTACTACGGTTTTAATTAGATTCATGCTCATAAGTTGAGTATATACCCAAATTTTGCATCTGATCATTGACTCCTCTATATCTTTGTGACCCTGAATGGTGAGAGAAAGTATCCTCACTTGAAAATTGAGTTAAATCATTGAGGAATTGACGTTGTGCTTCTATACCAGGACGATAGCCATGATCAGTATCTTGAGTGGCATAATAATTATCTTGTCCTTGAGCCCATGACATACCTCCTGCTTGTTGGCTATCTCGATTGTAACCACTATGCCTGGAAGAATTGTTCCCTCCATCTCCATTGTCACCATTGTCATCATCATCATTACTGCTGTCACTTTTATTTGAAGATGACGGAACAGTCTGCTTACTGGTTTGTTTAGTCTTACTTTTTTGTTTCCTACTTGAGGATGCAGCAAGACCTTTCTTATTTCTTTTGGTAATATATTGGGACAATGTATCACCAAAACCATCCTTGTCATGTTCTTGATATTCACTACTTTCTGATTCAGTTTGATGAATGCCCTTATCCAACCAATCCAGATTATCTTCAGGCAATGTGGGTTGTTCATTTTCTCTTATCCAATCATCCAATATATCATCTTGGTGAAAAATGTGATTCAAGTCAATTGGGTTGTAGAAATCATCAGTATCTCTTTGATGCATCAAATTTTTCACCTTCAATCGCATATTGTAATGCACAAAAACTAATTTATGCAATTTTTTAACTGCCAAACGGTTGCGTAGTTTTGTATGAATTAATGACCATGTACTCCAATTTCGCTCACAACCAGAGGATGTGCAGGTTTGACTCAATATTTTCACTGCAATATTCCTTAAATTTGGCGCATCTTCACCGTAGTTAAGCCACCATTCAGCTAAACAAACAAAGTAATAATAACATTCATTTATTATTATTATTTTAATATTATAAAAATATTAACTTCATTTATATGATTTGGATGTTTATGTAAGTATGAATTAAGTTGAAACCTGGTAAAGATTTTGGTAATGCTCTTGCTGCAATAGCACTTCCAAAGCCTCCCTTTTTGTCTGCAAAAATTTTGATCTACAAAAATAATGTATACACAAGTGTTAAAATTTTAAAATTTGTTGATTAATATAAATAAATAAAATAATCAAAAGAATACCTCATTTATTGAATCAACTTGTGCATCTAAATTTGGCTCCAACTTTGCAATGACGTTCTTTAACCCTCTTCGAACTTCATCCAGATTAAACTCACAAGTTCCAGAATATTGAAGGATCGGGTTCAAAAAATATGCTAAATACAATAAAATAACAAAATTAGAAAATAAATAAATAAATAAATTACATATTTAAATTGGATGTAATATTTTAAATTACCTGCCGCATGTAAATCCCGATGAAGTTGATTGTACCATCTATTATCAATCACTTCCCAAATTGTTTTCCAAGATTTCACCGACTTTTGAATAGCCATTTTTGCTCTATCCATTGCCTCATAAATAATTGGCAATGTTGGCTTATTATCTTGATCAATAGTTTTTAAAACTTTGACCAGAGGCTCCATTATTGCACACACATTTCTAACTTTTTTCCAAAACTTCTCTGACAATATCAACTCAGCTACTTTAATAGCTTCTGCTTTTCTCTTGGTAGTGTTATTAAACTCTGCCCATTCATCTGAGGTGCACATTCTTTTCAGTTCTGTACAATGCCGAAGAAGACTTTCCATAGAAATGAATTCAGTTGCAAATCTAGTGATACCTGGACGTAGCAGTTCCCTTTTTTTTGTATATGTCTTCATCAGATTCACTACTTTGTCACTGTTATATATGAAACTTGTTATCTTCTTCCCCTGAGCAATAGTTTCTTTTACATTATCCATTTTGCCAATATCCTCCAACATCAAATCTATACAATGCGCAGCGCAAGGTGACCAGAAAAGATTTTTTCTTTTTTTCATCAACAGTTGTCCAGCAGCTTTCATACTAGATTCACTATCTGTCACAACTTGCACAACATTTTTTTCCCCCACAACCTCTACTACCTCATCCATTAACTTGAAAATATATTCAGCAGTTTTCTTAATATTGGTACAATCAACTGAACTATGGTATATCATGTGCCTATCACAGTATACCATAAAATTTATTATTGGATGTTTTGTACGAGTGCTCCACCCATCACACATAAGTGTACAACCAAAAGTTGAAAATTTATCATAAATATCTCGAAGATATTTCTCAAGCTCTTCAAATTCTTCATCTAAATATTCATTTCCAATTTGATAAGCTGAAGGGCCTTTAATACCAGAACCAGCTTTGGCAATTTCATCAATCATCGATTGATAATAAGGATTGTCAGCTGCATGAAATGGTATAGCATTGAAATGAAAAAACTTTGAAACTGCCTTACCAACTCTTTTTATATTTTCCTTCGCAAACATTAATTTGACTGATTTTTGTTTCGAAGGAAACATATGTGATTCAATTCCTCTGCTTGTCATTTCATCTGCTTGTCTGACACTGAAATTACGTGACAATCCTCTTTTATTTTCAGAAGTCGTTGGGTTTGAAGTGCCAACACCCATATTCCCTAAAATTCACAATATTTAACAAATAAAAAATGAATGACTAAATTGCAACTTTATGTAATTATATTTAATAAAATAGTATCAAATTTGTTATAATATTTTAGTTTACAAATCATACCTGACATAAACATAGAAGGTCGACTCCCAGATACCGAATGCCTTCGTTGTTCGTCTAAAAATTGCAAGTATTGGCTCTCTCTAATTGCTTGCTTCATTTGTTTTTTTTCCAACGCCATCCGACTTTCTTCATCAATTTCAAAAAAGGCTTCGTCCTCCTCGTCGCCAACCATGTTGAAATTACCATGCATACTTTCTTGTTGGAAAGAATTCAATATTTCTTCTTTTTTCTGTTTTATTGTAGCTCTTTGAATCTTACCAATCTTTAGATGCATTTTCATTAAATCTCTAACTTCACTTGAGGCCCTTGGACAAGGCTCAACTTGTCCTATGACATGACCGACATGTTCTTTCAACCTTGTAATGCCACCATGCATTATTTTTCCACAATAATTGCATCTCACAATTTTTCTATTCCCTCCCACGGGTTTACCATGTTCCCAACCAATATCCTTGCTCGTCATTGTAACTATTACACATATCAATATAAATGGTTAATACATCACAAAATAATTAAAGATATATGAAAAAAATACAACAAGCAGTTTCTAACATTTTGTAATTATAATAATTTATTTCTATTAAATTAGTAAGTTAAACATCTAATCTATAATGTAAACCTGCAACAATGATCATTTTTTCATTTATTATAAGAACTTCGGCATTTTGTTTGTTGATGGGTGATTAACTTAAACATATAATTTAGCTCTCCATCTTCCTATAGTTTTTAGTTCATGATCATGATCACCAGGATGATTATGTATTATAATAAGTTGGAAGATAATACTAAATGTCCCACTCTATTAGCACAAAAATATACACGTACAGTGGAAGCAATTCTCATATCTCTCCAATTTCTTTGTTAACCATCGTCATATATATATATAACTAGACATGATTTTTCACTCACTTTGCTACCTAGTCGTCCAAGAATTACAAAAGTTTTTGTTTTATACATAAGGATTACTAAATTTATAGAGGAAAAATTATTCTTGGAAAAAAGAATAATTTAGTAAGCATCGCAATGGATTAGTAAGCAAAGTACAAATCCAACCTCCAAGATTACTAACCATTAAAAAGCCGGTAAAAAGACAAGAAATTTACTCACGCTTTGGAGTCACTTGTGAATGCAGATTGCTAATTTCCACCTGGGGATACCTATCAGCAGGAGGGAAGAGCAGGACGGCCAGCTATTCAACAACCTAGGCCCCCAATAATTCCTTACTGGCATCAACTGAACAACACATGAGCAAAGCAATAATGTCGTGATTGATGCATCCACACAGCTATTGCTCACCAAAAATGACCAATCTCACAAATTATTAGGACAAAATTGAGTGCCCTGAACCCAACATGATGCTTGGAGGGAGGATGCTGAAAAAGCAATAGGAACAGTAGTGCATGGAGCAATGGAATTTTAGAATGAGCTAAGAAGCATGCTCATTTGCTAACCCTCGTGAGATTTTTCATGGACACCAGCATGCTACGTTCTGCGTAAAGCCTCAAAATGCTTAACAATGTGGAAAGATTAGCCAAGTTCATGGGTCAAACTAAAGGATAAAATCCACAATCAATCTTGGAAAAAACAAACAAGATAGATTGGTAAAAAAAAATGAAGAATCTATACTGCAAAGGTCACTGGATGATTGAGCAGCCCAGCTCTAAATTTAACTTAATAGTCCTAACAAATGAAGGAATAAAGTAACAACTCGGCAGCAGTAAACTGTAATAAACAATGAAAATTATCCAATCTGAATGTTAACTTAATAGTCCTAATAAATGAAGGAAAAAAGCAACAACTTAGTGGCATTAAATTGTAATCAACAATGAAATGCATCCTATCGTGAAATTACATTAACAACCCCAAAATTCTACTAGCACTCATACAGATACACTTAATGGAGCATTCCAAAATGGATACTCTATCCTAAACCAATCTGTATATTCATATCATAAGTGAAACGACTGTCTGGGAAAGCTACAGTTGGCCCTTGTAATGAATCAGTTTCTTTTAATAACTCTAATGTCTTAGAGCACCTTACAAGCAGAATATCTGAAGGTACAATAAGAAAATCAATTACCTGCTGAAGCTTGACAAGGCAAGGGAGAACAAGGCAAAAAGGACATGAATCACAACCATCTGGGTTATCTCTGTGAAGGTATGGCCAAATGACTCCATTGGGCACTATCTTTTTGCAACATTCTACTTTGTTTCAGAGGGCGGAATTCCAAAGCTCGGCAAGAAGACAGAGTTAAGTTACCATGAAGAAGAATTGAAGGAAACGGAAAGGATTACTACGTTCTGCAACACTACTAGTCCAATAATTTAGTAAAGTGAACGTGGACCCTTCAAAGTAAAGTGAAGGTACTACCTTCACTTTAACGTGGAAAATAAAACGCATCTTTTCACGTGATAGTACTGTGTCCCTTTTGCTTTTTTTCTATAGATTTTTTGTTAAATTCACCTTGACTCGGGATGACTCGGGGTGACTCGGGGTGACTCGACCGTGACAACCCGTCGCGGTGACGTCTCGGCCGATTTCTCGGCGAGACGAATATCTCGGTCTCGAATCGTCGCGGTATCGTCTCGGCCTAGGCCGAGACGGTTACGACTCGGCCGAGACGTCTCGGTCTCGGCCGAGTCTTCGAACCATGGTAGGAACCGAGGGGTATCAATAGAGATTGTAGTTTGATTTGTAGTGTAGAAATGGAAAAGATAACAAAGGAAGCTGGAATATGAGAAATCTGTTGCATGCAGTTATGCCTCAGATTCGTAACTAGGAGCAGAAATGAGTTTTAAAATTGTTTAGCCTCCTGAATCTTGGTCATAAACGTTCGTGTTCTGTTAAGAATAATCAGTAGCTGAATAGATATCCCCTGCATACTTAGCTGGAACATAAAATTGAAGAGGGATTATGCAAAAACATCAAATGATAGGTTGCTGCTACTGCTGGAAATTAATGGTTGCAACCGAGAGAAAGAATTAGGAATCATTGCAGGTTTCTTCAAGGAATCTGGTTCCAAACCTTTACATTGAAGTTTAACTCAGGGTATAACAGGTTAGTTCTAGCAAGTTTGTTAGATTTGAATACATAATGCAATGATTAAAGGGGGAACTTCTGATGAAAAGCTGATTCTTGCTTAACTTACATCATGGCCGGGTGAGGGAAGGGCTGTGATCAGTCTTCTCTTTTGAGTTCAGTTGCAAACTTCACACGTTCTGTTTAAGGCTACCTATGGCTCGATAAATAGGTTCTACCTGTCTAGTTGAGACTTGAGACATGAAATTGAAAGGAAGGACCTGAGGAAAAATGACAAACGTTGGACTGATGTACTGCTGGGAACTTACTTGAAGGCCACGATAGCTGATAACAGCTTTTGTATGCGAATTTGGTTGAATAACCTGCTGAAACTATGAGTCATGTACCTTAATTCATGTTGGACAGAATGTGTATTGTGTGTTTGGTGATCTAGGCAAGTAAAAGATACAAACTCTACCAAAAACTTTGAAGTAAGGTTGCTGGAAATTTGTTTAATGACCAAGAGAGGGGCTGAAACTCTCATGTGTATTTGGAAAATTTCATGATAATTGGCTGCCATCTTGAGTGAGACGTTGTACAATATCCTGTCCCTGTTCTTATGTGCACTCTATTGACTTTTAACATTTGAAAGGCTGGTAAAACCTTAGTGAATTCTAGCTAAAACTAGTAAAGAAAAGCTGAGATCCAAACTATTACATTGTTGAAGAAACTAACGTTTGATGGAATGGATTGCTGGAAATAGATGCTACTTGCCTTGATCTATGCTAGACCGAAAGTACATTGAAATACTTAAAACTGTAAGCAAGTAAAAGAGTGAAGTTTTATTGAAAACTTGAAGTATACAGCTGGAATTTTGGTTTGTTGGTTGAAATGGGGGTTAGTTAAGCTTTCTATGATATTTTTGGAAACTCTAAGGTAACTCGTTATAGCTATATACATAACATGGTTTCAAATCACCTAATCTTGTCCTCACAAGCATTTTAAAGATTTTAGAACTTGAAGGACTAGTGTAGAGAAATAAAATCTAAGTTGCAAATGGCTTAAAGTTAATTAGTTAAAAGGGAACCAGTGGAGTGTTCCTGAGCTTTAATCTTAGAATCTTGAGTGGAAAATGGTTTAATTCTAATTTAAATATTTTACAAATTATAAACTTGAAAAATACGTATATTTCTTGGTTTAAAATGATAAAATCAATAAGTCTGAAAATGAAATGTAGAATAAATATTGATATATTATATTTTGTATTTTAAATTCAAACTTGATTTTAATAATTTAAATAATAGGATAATAAATAATAGGTGAACATCTACGAATTATATATTTATTTTGGAATTATGAACTTGTCTCAGGAAGTAGCTGTGAGCTAGGAAACAAACCCGAGGCTTGAGAGTAATTATTTGGATATTTGGTGAGTGTTCTAAAGTGTTTTTACTTGTTTATTCGAAGGATTACTTGTGCATTGGTAAATGAAGTGATTTGAATGAATAATATGAAATTTTACTTGATTTTGAATTACTGATAAAAGGCTAGAGCGTACTTTACCGCTACTGCCTTAATGAACTGAAATGTATATCGAAGTGATTATTGATTGGATTGTGCATGAATGATTGTAGGTCGTTGTGTACTTTATCACATCGGCCGAATTGGGCCCCAAGCCTTGGTTAGTTGATCTAGTCGGGCTGGTAAAGGACTTGGTCGATTAGGTTAGCTACCTTGAGCAACTGAATGGTACATTCGAGTATTACCCTGAAGTTTGGAGATTATTAGACTGATAAATGAATGTAGGGGATTGTTTATTGTTTTGGAGGATATAAGGGGGTGATTGTGGCGCAGTGTGCAGTGATATTGAAATGACTCCCTCAAGGAGCTTGTATCCTTTTAATTGATTGTTTACCTTATTGAATTGCTTACCTGGTTGGTTATGTTTTATAAATGTTTGGTTATGTGATTGAATATACACTTTTGAACCTCATTGAGCATTAGCTCAACCTTGTAGGATAAGAAGGAGAAGGTGCAGTTGAAGCATCATCTGGTGGAAATACATAAGATCCATTTCAAGAAATACATGAGCTACTGCCTGGTGTGGAACACCGCATGTGTGTGAGACACATGTATAATAACTTCAAGAAATAGCATCCTGGACTTGCATTAAAAGATAGAATATGGTCTGCTGCAAGAGCTTGCTATGAAAGCAGATTTGCTAGTGAAATGGAATCACTGAAGGAGTTCGATGTAGAAGCAAATAGGTTTTAATTAAGATATTTTAATTGTTTAATTTAGTTGTTAGAAATATATTTTTGCGAGTGATCTACTAATTCTACCCCTAAAATTTGTAACCGGGTTGTTAGATGGTTTGATTCACAACTGAGAGTTGATCTCTAGTTCCAATTGAATATTTTCCAGCATTGTTCATGATGTTTTACCTTTATATTTTTTTCCCTGCCACTCTTACTTAATGATTTGCACAATTTCCTAGCTAGTGAGGAACCATAATTTCAGAATATGAAAGAAAATCAAGATGGAATTAGTTAATGAGGTTCTAAAAACAAGTTTCAAATAAGTTGGCAATCATTCAAATAGGTGACAAACCAAAAAAAAATAACAAAAAGTTGTACTTTATGAGAACCAAGAAGACAAATAAGTATAGGTCTCTTCTTTATCTCTAAGTAGAGTACGATGACTTGAAAAAACACTCAATCATAGTATAATAAATTTCCAAGGAAAAAAAATTTCCAAGACGGATAGGTGATCCAATTGCAAGTAGAGTTGAAATATTTGAACCAGTACTCTGCACTTCAAGCTTCACCAATCAAAAGTAACCACTTTCTCGTCATTTTTCTTTACCATTCATGGCCATAGGAGTGTTCCATAAGCTTCACAATAGAAAAGACGAGAATAATCTTTGTTTATCTTGAGATTATTGATTTTAGAAGAATATTTTCATCTACCGAAACAATATTAAGTACGATACTGAAGTTTTAGATATTGTTAATATAAATATTGGCTTCTCAGAGTTACGTTTGATAAGAGAAAGATAACGAAAGGAAAAGAAGTGTGGGAAGGTTCAGAGTGAGAGAGAATCATGGAAGATATTAGATGAAAAAAAGAAATGGAGTGTGCCTCTATTTCTATCCTAGCACATATGCAGCCTATGTGGTAAAAACAGAATCATAATGGTAATAAATTTTAAAATTAAATTACTTTGGGTATATGCTTTTGAAGGGGAATTATTTTGGCAATAAACTTCTCTCCGTTGAACCAACCAATCCATTCGTTCTCCCTGTACCGGTCTATGTGTTGATAATGCTTGCATATATAGTTGTACATATACTTTGTTTGGGTTTTAACGTGTACTAGGAAATTTAAACTTCTAAGACACTGTGTATATGACTAACTAATTACCCGTCCATATCACATGAATTACATACAAAAATCACATAAGAGCACATAATATCAAGTAAAATCAAAATAAAGGAGTAGAGTATACCTCCCTTGAATTTGTGACCTAATAAAATGAAATTTTCTTATTTACCCTCCAAAATAAAGAAAAAGGTCAAGGCATCACTTTAATTAACAAATAATCACAAGAAATGGAAATAAACACGAAATTGAATCAATCAAAGCATTCAAATGAAAGTAAACAACCCATATTCAACAAATTAAAACAAATAAGGACCCAATTGAAAGAATTAAAGAAGTTTGAGGGGTCAAATTATTATTATTGCAAATATTAAGGGTCTCAAATTAAAATAAAGTAAAATTAATGACTTAAGATGAAGTCTACCAAAATTAAATACTAAAATTCACAAAATAAAAGAAAATCCATTTGCTATAATTAAACAATAAAATTACCCAAAATTATCCATTTGAATTTTTAGTTATTTATTTATTTATTTATTCACTTTTTTTGTTTTAATTTTGTATATTTATTTTAATGTTAATTTTGGTTATTTGAAAGGCATTTAAATGCCAAATTGTAATAGGTATTATTTTATTGGGCAAATTATCCATTTGGCCCTTGAACTTTTAGTTTAAGTAAAATTAAGCCCTCTAACTATTTATAGTCAACTTTTAGCCCTTAAACTTGTAAAATTGGAAACCCGTGGCCCTTTTACCTGGTTTATCCGGTTTTGCAACCGGAAAGAAGGGCATTTTTGTCCGCATCTTTTAAACAAAAATGAACAACTCCATCTTCTTTCCTTTCCCTAACCCAACCAAATAGGCACAGATTTCTAGAGTTCTTAAGCTTCTGCAAATTGGGGAGAACTGAGTCTGACTCTAAGCAAAATTTTTAAAACTGCCCACTCTATTCTCTCCTGGTTTCCTCATATACTCCTTTCCCCCACTAAAAATCGCATCAATTAACCACTCTTCCTTTCCCCTTTCGTCTTGATTTCTCGATCTTCTCCACGAAATCCAACAAAAATTATGTCCAAGATTGTGAAGAAAACCCCAACAAAGTCCATAAAAAATTCGCGCCACCATCACCACAGCCACCAACACCGAAAAAATCCCCCGTAAAGAATGCCTCCGCCGCTGCTTTAGTGGTGCTTGCGTCGATTAACAAGTCCATTTACACTTGCCACCACCGCCTCATCAAGATTTTTTCCAAATTAGCGCGCATTTCAACTCCAATTAAGAAGAAGAGCCCAAGAAAATAGGGGTATCAGTTACTTCAAAAGGGTTCTGAAGATCCCAAAAGTAGCATCAGAAGAGCTCTGTTTGATGACGAAAAAAGTTCTGCACTTCCACCACTGGTTTCGCCAGAGAAAAACACTGTCTTTCTTGATTTGGACAAGACTCTAGTGCATTCCCAGCCGGGCCCTGCTCTAGAAAAGTATGATTTCATAGTTAGGCTGGTGATAGATGGAGAAAGAGTGAATTTCTTCGTGTTAAAGAGGCCATTTATGGAAGAATTTTTGGAGTTCCTGAGTAATAAATTTGAGATTGTGGTGTTCACAGCTGGAATTGAGGAGTATGCTTCCTCCTTGAATTTAGCAGATTTGGTGGCGGAGGAGGAGGAGGAGGAGTCCTTGCTGTCATTGTGGGAGAGTTGTTGGGGGGCAGCGGCAGCTTTATTAGAAGAGGAAGAAGAAGAAAAGGGAGAGTAATTAATCAAACCCCAGACCTGCAAGAAATCAAAAACCCCCGCGAATGGAGCCGACGTCTCCAACGATGGTCTTGCGGACTTCAGAAAAAGTGATTTTTTTTGTTGGGGGAGGGGGGGAAGGAGGGGTTGTCCCTGAATCTTTGAATGATGGCATTACTGTAGTATTTGTAAGTCTTGGGGTTCTTGGAGGCTGATCTTCCGTCGATGGCAGGTTGGGTTAGGGAAAGGGAAGAAGATAGAGCTGTTCACTTTTTGCTTAGAATATACGGACAAAAATGCCCTCCTTTAAAGCATATTGCCATTCGTGTGATTTAATTTTTCAGTTGCAAAACCGGATAAACCAGGTAAAAGGGCCACGGGTTTCCAATTTTACAAGTTTAAGGGCTAAAAGTTGACTATAAATAGTTAGAGGGCTTAATTTTACTTAAACTAAAAGTTCAAGGGCCAAATGGATAATTTGCCCTACTTTATTTAATTCTTTACCCTTTAGATTGTAGTTAGGGCCCCCTAATGTAATAGTTAGGTTCCTATTTGTTTTTATTTGCTTTGTGTGTTTTGCATGCTTGTGTGTTTACGTGTTACTCGCTTTCTTAGGGCCTTGCATCTAGATATCATGCTTATGTGCTATATGCTATATGTGATTTTTGTGTTTATTTGTTTTATTATGTTTTACATAATTTATTTGATTGTAATAAATGCATGACGTCATCACTCTAGTCCAATGCTAGTTGTGGCCCCCTTTTTCCGATTCCACACTAGTCCAACGCTAGTTGTGGCCCTTCTTTCTAATTTCTCACTAGTTCAATGCTAGTGAGAACTTATAGATATGGGCTAGTCCAACGCTAGACCCTTAGGGACCATTCACACGTTAGATCATATTTGTGTGACAATCACTACATTTTCATGCATATTTTCTGTTTTTTAGGGTTTTTTTTCATTTTGCATGACATTTCCCTTATATGTATATCTCTTATCCCATATTCCTACTATATGTATATCCCTTATCCCATATTTCCTCTATATATGTATATTCCTTATCCTTATGTATGAGACATGACATTAGACTTGCATTTCATTTAAGGAAAGTTAGAACTAGGTTAGATCATTTTGCTTGCCTAGATTAGGAGAGTACCCCTCAAATATGGGATATAGACGAGTATGGTTCTCTAGTCTTAGCACGCTCGTATTTCCTCTATTAAAGGGAAAATTAAAGTCACGAATTTTAGCCCCCCCGCACCCGTTATAATGCATTCCTCTAGGTCATGTATATTTGTACAATTATTATTTTCTTTTCTTTCCTTCGAGTCTCATATTTTTGCATATTCGTGACCTCTTCAAGGAGTCAACTTGGGCATCACAATTAATGTGATTTGCACCAATTAAGTTTTGAAGTGATATTCCGACCCCCCGATATCCCCCTAGGTTGGGGTTTTGCATCCATATAGTGACATCCAAATGTGATAAATTTTTAGGTTAAAATAAGAAAATTTTCGACTAAATCACGCAACTAGCCTTGACTAGGTTGGAAGGGTGTCTTGGATTTTATCCTTGCCTTCCCTTTCTTCAAATGTGACTCCCGACCTCTTTTCTCTTGATTTTCGCAGACTTGGAGCGGTTTAAAAAGGGTTTTCCTACTTTTTCTTTAAAAATTTATTTTAGGTGACTTGGTACACCTTAACTCAAATACCAAGTGGCGACTCCTATTTTTCATTAAAAACCCTTTTTAAACTATTATTTTTGGGTCAAAATTGTCGCACTTTTTAATCCCATTTAGGCCCATTTCTTTATTCATTTTTCTAAAAACAATAACTCATTTGTCAATCAAAATTAAACCAAAATCCATTCCTTTTAAAACTCATTATTTTATCTCATTTATTTTTCATTCAAAAATGGGGCGCGACAACATGATAATGTAGATATTAAGATGGTAAACATAAAACTAATATCAAAACAAGGATAAAAGACAACAAAACTACATGTAAATAGCTAAAACATGTAGTGTTCATTCACAGAATTTTTCACAATTTTATATTCATCTATCATGCATTTAAAAAAGAAGTGAGCATTAGTGTATTTCTTTCTTCTCTTACCAGGTGGCCTTCTATTTTTTTTATCAAGTAGCATGCTTCTAATTTTAGAAAGTTTTTATTTACATTTTTTGGTTAATTGTCAACTCATACTCCTACTTCTATTCTAACTTACATTAAGAAAGGATCCAACTAAGTCAGGGGGACAAGAGGGAGAAGATCCCATTCCTAGACCAAAGAAGTGCAGTACTACACTCTTTTTGAATTTTAATTGACCTGCAATCAATCCTGGACTTTATACTTTACTTGGTGACCAACTCATCTAAGGAGAGTTAGTTAAATGAATAGAGTTCATCTTTACTTAAATTAAACCTCATTGGCTCAAGAAAGTATGGGCTTTATTTGCTCCTTTTAAGCTCTCAATTTCATTATTTTTTTAATTATCTAGTTAAGCAAATGTGTTGTCTAATGCATGGCCCTTGTCGCGCCCTATTTCTGATCAAAAAAGAGAAATTAGAAATTTACTTTCTTGAAAGAGAAATGGTTTTAAAACAAAAGTGCCTAAAATGGGACATAGAAATGCAACAATTTGGCCCGAAAAAAGTTTAAAAAGGATTTTTTGAGACAAAGAAAAGGAGTCACTACTTGGTATTGATTTTAGGTGTACCAAGCAACCATGAAAAATAATTTGAAAAGGTAAAAAAAAAAAAACCCTTTTAAACAACTCTTGGTGTTTGAAAACAAGAGAAAAATGTTCAGGAATCACAATTGTGGAAAGGGAAGCTAGGATACGATTGTTCGAACCCTAAGCACCCTTTCACACCTAGCCGAGATTTAATCTAATTTTTCTAAAATAACCATTGAACTTATTGCATTTGGATCCATTTATAGAGATGCAAATCTAAAACTAATAGGGTATCAGGAGGGACAAATTGTTTTTTCAAGATTTAATTGGTATCAACGCACAAATTGCAAAACTTAAATTGGTTCTTGAAAAGGTCACGAGTGATGCAAAATGGGACTCAAAATGAAAGAAAATTATATCTTGTATATATAGGTATAAGTGTCCAAAGAAAAGAAATGCAACATAATGGGTATGGAAAACTAAGACTCGTGACTCAATGTCCCTTGTTGTAGATAATTAATGGGATGTTAAGGTTAAAGAGCCATGATCGCCCATTTTCATATTCTAAAGGTGATTCTTCTAATCTAAATAAGCAAATAAACTAACTTATTTCTAAATTCTTACATGAAATGCAAATTTAAATGAAATGGTTTGAACACATATGAGATAGGAGATAAAATAGGGGAAACAGTATGTAAATGAAAAAAAAAATCCTAAAAATAGACAAAAAAAAATATGCATGAAAATGAAGTGTATGGGCATGTGATACATGAATCTAGCTCATCAATAGGCTTATGGGTTTACTGTTGGACTAGCCAACACTAGCATTGAGCTAGTAAAGAAATGGGGGAAGTTCATGGCTAGCATTGGATTAGTGCGGTAACATCATACATTCACCATCATAACAAAGGAACAAAACATAAATTAAAACAAGTAAACATATAAGTGCATACAGAGTACATAACGCATAAGTACGATATCTAGATGCAAAAATCATAAGAAGGCAAATAAAAACACATAAACATAAGTCACATAATACACACAAAACATCTCTACTTAGGGTACCTAACAAAAAGTTAAAAAGGAAAAGATAAGGAAATGAGCATATCTAACTTATTTATTACATTTGTGGAAAAATACAAAACCTAATTACAACTATTTCCAATAAAAGAAATATAGCCTATCTATTACATTTTGGATATTCAAGTACCCTCCAAATAAAAAAGCTAAACTAAGTAAATAAATATGCAAATAATTAATGTTAAACATAAACATATAAAGCATATAAACACATAAAATCACATAAAAGCACATATTTTTTAGAATTTAAAAGATTATAGGTGTACCTCTTCTTTGAAGTGGTGACTAAAATGAGAAAATGAAAAATTATCTATGCTCAAAAAATCAACAAAAGTGTCAAAGTATCAATTTAATTGATAATCAATCAATAAAAAATGCAACTCATTAATGAAAACTCACTCAAGTGATGTAACAAGTACTAAACTAACACTCCAAATATAGAAAAAAGATTAAAGAGACAAGGACAAGTTCAGTGATAAAGGCAACAAGGATTTTTAGGGACTAAAGTGAGAAAAATAAAGGTTTCTAAGGTTAAAGTATTTTTTTTCTAAATATAGGGGCCAAAGTGTAAAATTTGAAAAATTAGTTTTACTACCCCTTTATTCATAAATTACTGAAATTTAACCTACCTTAATTACCCAAAATGACTATCACGCAAACTACCCAAGGACTATTTACATTGACTTCTAAAGTTATGAAATTACAATTCACTTAAATCCTAATTATACTTGAAAGGTCAAAATTAATTCAGCAAGACAATCATAAACATGATGGAGAAAAGTCAAGAAATCAAAAGGAAGAATTTGTCGTTTTCTCAATTTTTAGGCCTTAACATATTTATTTTAAATATTAGGGGCAAATTGTAAATATTTCTTTAGAGAGGTAGATGAAAATTCAGCAACCATTTAATACTATAACAACATAAATAAATTTTTGAAAATTAGAAAGTGCCTAAAATACTCAAAATATCTAAAATCATGTATTAAAAGAAAATTGAAAAAAAGATAAAACAAAAGTTCCGGTCCATGTTTCTTTAATCCAACTTTAACATAAACAAATCTACACATTTGGGCTAAGTCTCTTCCAAACCAGACAATCAAAGTAATTCTATCAAAATGCATAAGTCTGAATGAAATAAACAAACAAGTCCAACTCAAAATTAAAGCAACCCAAATTTGAAAGCCTAGCAAACCTACATTCTGCAAAATAATAAAACCCAAGTTTCAACCTATGAGTAAACTCTAAAACAAAACCATGCAAAAACACAAATAAAATCATGTAAAACCACAAGCAAATCCAATTTAAAATATTAATTTAGCCTACATTGTAACCCAAAACCCAACTCAAACAACTAGGGGTGAGCAAATTCGGTACATATCGAATTCATATCCGATTTCAAATTCAATTTGGTAATTTGAAATGAAGTATTTGGTAATTTTGAATAAAAACGGTATTTACCAAACTCACCGAATTTCAATGTGGTATAAAATAGGTAATGAAATTTTTAATTTGACAATAATTGATTTCGAATTCAAATTCGGTAAAATGAAATAGAGTACCATATTACTGCATTCGAATACCAAATTAGTTTATAAAATTATATAATATATAATTAAATGTTATATAGTATGACTATATACTACTAATATATTATTTTATTATATAGGTAAATGTTATATTATCATGTACTTATGATAATAATAATATTATAATGATAAACAATATGCTATTTATTGTTATATGACTATAATAATATGAATACATAACAATACATAGCATAACTATAATACTTATCCTTTTATATATGACTAGAATAAGATAATAATTAATAAGTATAGGTATAATACTAAGGTGGCGTTTGGTAAAAGGGTTTCGGAATGGGGAATTGGAATAAACCCCATAATTCATGTTTGGTTCATTACTATCGGAATTGAAATTTTGGAATGATGTCTAAAAATTTAGCATTCCACCATTCCTTAGTAAGTTGGTGGGTTTTGTCCAAAACCCAAGTGTGATTCCCAAATCTTATAATTACATAATATTTAGTATAATTAATATTTATATATATTATATATTATATTTTTATTTTTATTTTTATTTTTATATTATAATATATACATATATATAATATATTATAATTATAATATTTTATTATAATTATATATTTTATTATAATATTATTATATTATATAAATATATGTTATAATTATTTAGTTAAATATAATTATATTTATATAATATATATTATAAATTTATTAATATTATATAATAATATATTTATAATATATATGTATATTTATAAATGTATATTATATGTGCATATAATTATAATATATACATGTATATAATATTAATAAATTATATAATTATAATTATATTTATTATTTTAAATATAATAATAACTATATTTAATATGTAATATACATTATATTTATATAAAATATTAGTATAATTAATATTTAAATATTATATAATTATAATTATATATTTATATTATAACATTTGTATAATTATAATGAATTATATATAATATTTAATTTAATTAGTTACAAACATATAATAATGATATTATTATATTATATAATTATATATTATAATTATTTAGTTAAATATAATTATATTTATATAATATATATTATAAATTTATTAATATTATATAATAATATATTTATAATATATATGTATATTTATAAATGTATATTATATGTGCATATAATTATAATATATACATGTATATAATATTAATAAATTATATAATTATATTTATATTTATTATTTTAAATATAATAATATATAATAATAACTATATTTAATATGTAATATATATTATATTTATATAAAATATTAGTATAATTAGTATTTGTATATATTATATAATTATAATTATATATTTATATTATAACATTTGTATATTTATATTTAATTATATTTATAATATTTAATTTAATTAGTTACAAACTTATAATAATATTATTATTAGTTATATGTATTATATAATGTATATTAATCTATGTAATATAATTGATATTATCAAATATACTAATAATTATACATGTTTACTAATAGAAATTATTAATTAGTTATACTAAATTTACTAATACATTTATACTAATATATTTAATTAGTAAAAATTTCTTATATCCCATTTACAAAGAGCCAACGAACCAAACATCAACTATAGTAATGATATACATTCCTAGCATTGAACCAAACAAATGTATTGTAATGATTGATTCCATTCTAAATCCAGGATAAATGATTCCGAATCCGAATCCGATTCCAACATGCGAACCAAACGCCACCTAAATATTAAACAATAAACATAATTAGTAATTAGAATTCAGATATTGGTAGTTTGGTCCACCATTCAAGTTTGAATTATTGGATATTTGAATATATAACTCGTAACTTGCAAGTAGTAGTGTGCTCTAAAATTACATTACATATTTAACATGTAAATTCATATTCTCTATTCACTAAATTTAAGGTTTTAAGCATATACAAGACAACTAAGCAGTCTAAGTAAAATGCATATAAATTGCACGTCAACATATTAGTGTATTGGTTTTCACCATTAAAAGCAATTAAGTATTTTGCAAATTTTTTTAAAAAAAGCTGTATAAGAACTTAGAATAAATGTAAGCGTAATGCATTATATAATTTGTAATTTGTAAGTAAATTAGTGATATTGTGTATACAATTACACAATAATATAAGTAAGTAAATAAGTTGCATTTTGATTTGAAATAAATTATAAGTTTGTAACTTAGTCACTTATCACTAATTATTGTAAATTATAAATTTGTAACTAATATCACTTATCACTAATCATTGTAATTTGTAAGTTTGTAACTAATATTACTTATTATTAATCATTGTAATTTATAAGTTTATAAATTATCACTAATCATTGTACAGTCTAAGTTGCATTCTAATTTAAATTAATCACTTCTTATTTGTTCCTTAAATCATTGACCAAGGATTCAAGATATAACTAGGTATAGATGATCAAATGAATACTAATTAATTTTTCAAATGGCTAGAACAAGACTAATGTGTTAAATTATGAATAAATTTGGGGATCAAATCAAGAATAAAAATTTACTACTTAGGAGCATAATGAATGTACAATAATTTAGAGCCCAAATTCACAAATTAAAAATTACAAAAAACATTCATGTTATCAAAAAGTGTCGGATACTTTCATTTTCTTAAAATTGAAAACGGTTAACTCGAATTCATTACTATTTTCGAATTTAAATTCAGAAGTGAAATGAATTCAGATATTTTCAATTTGAAATTGAAAACGGTTTAGATTTTTACAAGTGCAATAATCAAAATAACCGAATTCAACTAACCGAATTACCAAATTTGCAGCGAATGCTCATCCCTGCAAACAATCGATGACTTTTTTTTATACATTGTCAATGTATAATTTTTTTTATACTAGCAGGTTTAGATCATACTATATAACATGAATTTAAATTTAAAATTCAAATTATGCATATTTGATTTACATCCAAAACTGTTAATTTAAAAAACCAATATGTTGTCAGTGTATAAAAAGTTGATCCTTCTTTTATACCATGAATGAAAAGGAAAAGAATAAAGAATAGAAATAAGACACAGAGACTAAAGCAAATGAAACAATAGAGGCTGGAAGCCCTCACAAGGGTGGTTCAGCGGTAAGTGCGCTGTCAGGCCCTCAACAATATGGTGAAAGAGAGGCTGAGAGCAGCAGACGTGAAGGAGGTTTGAATGAAGAAGAAATAAGAGGGAAATATAGAGGAGGAAGGAGAGAGAGAGAGAGAGAGAGAGAGAGAGAGAGAAAGAGAGAGAATTGGGAGGGAATCAATGGAATTACTTTTCTTGTCCCCAAATCCATTACACTGCCTTGGATTTATACCCATCCAATGATGAATCAAAATCGTATTGGTACAGAAATGAAAATGAACTAACTAACTACTTCAGCAGTCGGTTATAACTAATTTTTAACAAATTTGGCTCCAAACGCCAATTTACACTAATGCCCCTCTAACTTCTGATCCAATTGCAATTGAGTCCCTATTCCTGACAATACTCTCTCCTTGAAGGCAGCCTTGTCCTCAAGGCTGGAAATCCGGAAATTGGCTATTGATAAAGGATTGATCTTCCTACGATGCCTCTTCTTCTCCCAGCTGATGCCACTTGATGAGGTATTGGATGACAGGAACACCATTTCGCATGATGACCCTTCTTTGGAGAATGGCAGCAGGCTGCAATAAGCACTGATCTTGGTGGTCAAGCTTTGGAAGTGTAGGATTAGTAGCTTGATGTGGCCCCAATTTTGGTTTAAGAAGGGAGACATGGAACACTGGGTGTATTTTGGCTCTTGCTGGCAGTTGGAGCTTGTAAGCCATAGCACTGACCTTCTCTATGATCTGAAAAGGTCCATAAAATTTTGCAGCCAACTTCAAACTCTTTCTGATTGCTATAGATTGCTGGCGATATGGCTGCAATTTGAGAAAAACCCAATCCCCCACCACAAACTACCTTTCTATCCTGTGTTTGTCAGCAAACACCTTCATCCTATTTTGTGCTTGGTGCAGATGCTCCTTGATCCTCTGTAGCATTTGAGCTCTAGTTTGCAGCATATTGTTAGCTGCTGGTATCACAGTGTCATGGTAAGGTCCAATAGGTAGGGACAATGGCTTATAACCATAGAGAGCCTCGAAGGGAGTAGCTCCCAGGCTAGTGTGATAGGAAGTGTTGTACCATAGTTCTGCCAGACTCAACCATTGACTCCATTGAGTTGGATTTTCACCTGTCATACACCTCAAGTAAGCCTCCAGGCATTGATTAAGCCTCTCACTCTGGCCATTAGTCTCAGGGTGGTAGGAAGAGCTATAGTGTAGCTCAGTTCCAGCCAACTTGAACAGCTCCTGCCAGAGTTTACTGGTAAAAATTCTGTCTCTATCTGTTACAATAGAGTCAGGCAAACCGTGTAGCTTATAGATATGGTCCAGGAAAACTTGAGCCACTTGTGCTGCTGAGAAGGGGTATGAAAGGGCTACAAAGTGACCAAATTTTGTCAGTCTGTCTATGACCACCAGAATGGTATCAAAGCCTTTGGAACTAGGCAACTTCTCTATGAAATCCATGGTGATGTGTGACCAAGCCTGAGTTGGTATAGGAAGAGGCTGTAACAGCCCTGGATAAGGCACATGCTCACTTTTGTTCCTCTGGCAGACCTCACATCCCTGCACAAATTGAATAATATCTCTCTTCATTCCTGGCCAATAAAACATACTCTGCACTCTCTGAGCACAGGCTCTTTGGCCAGAATGACCTCCAATAGGGGACTCATGCATGGTCTTGATTATCTTCTGTTTAATCTCCTGACTATTCCCCACATACAACCTCCCTTTATACCTGAGTACCCCCTGGCTGAGTTTGAAATCAGAATCCTGTGGCTCAAGGTCCAGTAGTAGCTGACTCAACAGGTTCTGGCATTGTTGATCTCCAAAGTAACTGTCCTATAGTTCTTGCATCCATACAGGCTGAACTATGGTTATTGCCAGGAGCTGTTGCTGCTCAGTTATGGGATTAGGGGTAGCTCTTCTAGATAGTACATCAGCAACTGTGTTCTCAAATCCCTTCTTATATTGAATCTCATAATCCAAGCCCAACAACTTGGTTAGCCATTTGTACTATGCAGTTGTGGTTAATCTCTGTTCCAACAAAAACTTAAGTGACTTATGATCTATCCGGATAATGAAGTGGTTCCCTACCAGATAGTGTTTCCACTTTGTGACTGCAAAAACCAATGCCATCAGTTCCTTCTCATAAATAGACAATCCCATATTCTTAAGGGAAAATGCTTTACTGACAAAAGCTATGGGATGCCCTTCCTGCAGTAGTACAGCTCCCATGCCCTGACCACAGGCATCAGTTTCCACTACAAAAGGAATGTCAAAGTTAGGGAGCCTCAGCATTGGTGCACTGCTGATGGCTTTTTTAAGCTGGTTAAAAGCCTCTTGTGCATCTGTACTCCAATTGTAGGCATCCTTCTTGAGTAAATTGGTTAGTGGCTTGCTGATTGCTCCATACCCCTTAATGAAACGTCTGTAGTACCCTGTAAGTCCCAAGAATCCTCTAAGTTCTTTCGCAGACTTAGGGGAAGGCCAAGACAAAATACACTCCACCTTATTCATGTCCATACGTACTCCTCCATTGGAGACCACATGTCCCAGATATTTCACCTCCTGCTGAGCAAAGGAGCACTTAGAGAGCTTGGCATATAGTTGGTGATTTTTGAGCACTTCCAACACTTGTTGCAGGTGTTTCTGATGGAGTTCCAAACTAGTGTTGTAGATCAGTATGTCATCAAAGAACACCAAGGCAAACTTCCTCAGAAAAGGCTCAAACACCTGGTTCATCAGGGCTTGAAATGTTGCAAGTGCATTTGTTAATCTGAAAGGCATTACCAAGAACTCATAATGGCCTTGGTGAGTTTGGAAAGCAGTCTTGTGTGTGTCCTCCAATTTCACTCTAATCTGATGATATCCTGACCTTAAATCAATTTTTGAGAAGAATCTGGCTCCGTGCAATTCATCTAAGAGTTCTTCAATGTTGGGTATAGGGTATCTGTCTTTGATGGTCAAATCATTTAAGTGTCTATAGTTCACACAGAAACGCCAAGTGTTATCCTTCTTCTTAACTAATAGTACTGGGGAGGCATAAGGACTATTACTTGGCTTAATAATTCCAGAACTCAACATATCAGCTATCTATCTCTCAATTTCTATTTTCTGTGAGTGAGGATACCTGTAAGGTTTCATTTTGAATGCCTGTGCTCCAGGCTTGAGGGGAATCTGGTGATCCAAACTCCTGTTTGGTGGCAGTTGAGTAGGCTCTTGGAAGACCTCTAGAAACTGATCCAATAGTGCTGTAATTGATCCTGGTATTTCTTTTGTAGTCACCTTGCCTACCTGTGCTGAAGTAGCACAACACCTCCTCTTGGCTTGTAAAAATCCTCTGAGGTCCTTCCTCCTGACCAACTCCATTGTTGCATCTGCTCCATGTAAGGTGACAACCTCTCCTCGGTGGAACATGGATATTTTAAGTTGGTGAAAATCAAAAGTGATAGGGCTATAGTTACACATCCAGTCTACCCCTAGGATGAGATCCCAGTCCCCTAATTCCATAATCCTGAGGTCAAAACTGAACCTATAATTCTGGACGTTTCATAGGACCTGTGGGCACTGAGCTCCACTGGTCACCAAACTCCCATCTCCCATGGTGACTGTGAATGGTTTAACATGCTCAAATGGAATTTTTAGTGCAGACACAAGTCTGTGGTGGATGTAACTATCACTGCTCCCTATATCTACCAAGATTTTTACATTTTCCCCTGCTAATTGTCCTTGCAATAGGATTGTGTTTCGCCTAAGAGAATCTGAGAGTGCATTGAGAGATACCTCTACTGATTCCCCTGGATTTCCAATCAATTCATCCTACTTCCCTAATGCATCTTGGAATTCTGTATCCTCCTCCTCTTCATACAACATGAAATTCAAGTGCTTCATCCTACACTGATGTCCAACTCCAAACTTTTCTCCACATTTAAAGCATAAACCATTATTCCTTCTATACTGCACTTCCTGTGGGGATAACCTCTTAAATTCAGGTTTCTTAGCCTCTGGTCTTGGTGTGTTGTTCTGAGGTAATTTATAAGTGCTGACTCCACCATTCATAGCTGTAGGATGCCTGTACATTCCAAACCTTGGTTCAGCCATTACTTTGTTACCCTCCTTTACTGTTCTCCCTTGCAATTTGAGGGCCTGTTCTTGCAGATGAGCTATATCTATGACTCTAGAGAGGGTGTTTGGTTTGAGCATTCGCACCATAGGCTTAATTTCCTCCCTGAGGCCACCGGTAAAGCTGGAAATGAAATATTCTTCGCTCAGGTTGGGGTTTTGGATCAGCATCAGTGTTTTCAGTTCTTCAAACTTCTCCTGATAAGCCTCCACTGTACTTGTCTGCTGCAATTTGTTGAATTCCTCCACAATGTCCCTACAACAGGTCCCCTTGAACCTCTGACAAAGCAGTTCCTCAAATTCTCTCCATGACAACTGCGGTTTCTCCAACTTAACTCCCTGAAACCACATATCAGCCTTCCCTTCCAAAAACATCTCCACTACCAGTAGCTTATGGTCTTCCTGGATTCTATGCAACATGAAGTATTTGTTGCATTTCCTGATCCATTCACGTGGATTCTCTCCACTGAACATGTGCAATTCAAGCTTAGGAAGGGAGTGGCCAGAAAGCTTACCCAAGAATTTACAGTCCTTCGCCTCAGTATCTGTTTCCAGATCTAATCTCTGATGACTAGGTGGTGTTGGCAGTAATGGTGTTTGATCTCTCCCCATCTTAGCCTCATCACCTGTACACTTTTCCTTGATCAGCAGTGTCTTCATCATCGAACTGAGTGCTTCGAACTTCTGCTTCATTCCAATCACAATCGAATCCATACATTGATCTCTTCCAGTCATTTCTTCTTTTACTTGCTGCTGGATACTTCTGACATCCTCCATTACTTCCTGCAACTTCTGTTCTTGCTTCTTGAGATGATCCTCCAGAATTTTGAATCGAGTACTTTCTGCCATTTGGATTTCAGTAGCTGGCCAAGGATCGGTCAGCTCTGATACCAATTTGTCAGGCCCTCAACACTATGGTGAAAGAGAGGTTGAGAGCAGCAGACGTGGAGGAGGTTTGAATGAAGAAGAAATAAGAGGGAAAGGCAGAGGGGGAAGGAGAGAGAGAGAGAGAATTGGGAGGGAATCAATGGAATTACTTTTCTTGTCCCCAAATTCATTACACTGTCTTGGATTTATACCCATCCAATGATGAATCAAAATCGTGTTGGTACAGAAATGGAAATGAACTAACTAACTACTTCAACAGTTGGTTATAACTAACTTTTAACAAATTTGGCTCCAAACGCCAATTTACACTAATGCCCCTCTAACTTCTGATCCAATTGCAATTGAGTCCCTATTCCTGACATGCGCTCTTAAGAACCCTTGAAGTTGTGGGTTCAAATCTTACCCTGGATTTAAACCTCTGTGACTCGCCCGGGATCGCTATGTGGGGCCGTGGCGCACTCCTCCAGTTTGGTATGCCAACTCGGATCCTAAAGGTTCGAGTTGGAGCATGTTCCGGTTACCAAAAAAAAAATAAAGGCTGGAAAAAAGAAAAAAAAAATGGAGACAAAACATAAACAAAACTTTGACCAAGTCTCACCAAAAGGTTTCGCCGAAAAGTTGTCATAGTAGCTTTTACTTTTAAAGGGTTCTTTTTATATAAAAGGGATCTACACAACATCAGAAACATGACCAAGGCTTCCAATCCAATCCGGAGACCTCATATTTTCATGTAAAAATAACCAAAGCACAAGAACACAAAGAGACTTAACCTCATGTTTCCTCCTCAAGACTCAACAAAAATAAAAGAAAAGCATACGGTCAGATTCCTTAGATGGTAAGGAGCAAAACATACTCTGGGTTCAAAACAATCGCATCAAACCCATTTCAAAGATGGGTTTCTTATTTTTATTTGCGAACTTGAGATTCTCTGATTGAAACATGCTTTTTGACCCAAAACGAGACATAAACTATCGTAGAACTTTTGCAATAACATAATTTAAGCAAATATAGATCCAAACCCTAAACTTGGAACAAACCAAGATAAGAATGAGATGACCTTTTTAATCTACATGGCATGGGAATGAAAAAAGGGTTTGATATGATTACCTGTGATGTTTTGACAAAGACCCAAACAAGAGATCCTCAGAGATGAAAGAACACGAGGAATCAATGGACCCAGGAAGCTTGCTGGAAACGATGGCTAGGGATTGGTTTCTGATTGTCTTTGAGCCTGATTTTACGGCCCTTAGAGTACTCTTTTCAAGAAGTTACCAACAGAGAAAATGCTCACTACAATCCTAAAAAAAATGTAGAAAATACAAACTTTGAAAAAGAATGAGAAACGAAAGAGAGAATCATCTCTCAATAGCCCTGTCTAGTCAGACGGTTTTTCTTGTGTTTTTTGTCACCAACCCAAGCTGTTCCCAATGGCTTCTTGGCAGAAGTATCGGGATTTAGCTTGAGGGGACAGAAATGAAGACATGAATCGAGGTGGAGAGGAAGAAATGTGAAGATGGGAGAGGAATTCGCAGAGGAAGGAACTCCTTGCACTCAAGAAGTCAGTTACAAATCAATCAAAAAGTCTGCTTTTCTCGGTGCAGACACTACAAGAAAATTTCCCTATTATGGCATACTTGTTAAGGCACTATCCAGTAAATGCCTCAAATAAACACTTATTAAGGCATTAGGTAGTTTTTGCCATATTAGTACTTATTAATTAAATTTAAAAAAAAAACAATGTATAAGGGACAAACCTTATAAGAAAAACTGAAAATAAAAGAATATAAAAAAATATTTGTAGAGGCATTTTAGAGATGTGCCTCAACAACTATTAGAAGGAAAAACAATTGTTTCATGAAAAAAATGAAAAAATGCTTAAAAGAAGCAGCAAAATTGTCCCAAATCCCCAATTTTGCAAGATAGCTTAACGATTCATTGACTCTCCCTCTCGGTCCTCTACCAATCTACCCCCAAATTCTAATCTAACACTTATTTTTCATTTACCGATCTCTTCCCCTGACTCTTTCTCTCTCTCGGTCCTCTACGCTCAAATTATTTCTCTATGTCCTCTGTTCTCCCAATCTCTTTTCTCAGCATTTTCCTAAAACTCATTGCCGGCTCTCACTAGCTCTCATCCTCCCAATCTCTTTTCTTTTGATTTCTCAAATTTATGTTGATTATGGTGGATCCTAACTCAATCTCATGAAGTTGCTCCTAATTCTGTTGACTGCATGTTGGTCGATTGAAGGATTGTAGGACAATCATCACTCACTCTCTTGTGCTTGAAATTAGAGGTATGTTTATATACTCATTAATTCCTATTAATTAGATGTATATTCCTCCATTTTGCATGTCGACTTTATCAAATCCAAAGGAACAAGGAGCAAAAGAGGCTTGATTTTTGTCAGCCATTTTGCTGCAATCATTATTAGCTTGTACCCTTTTACCATTTTGATCATCAAAATTCCATAGCCACCCCGATAAACCATCCAGGAGAATATTGGTGTCCGACCATGAATCCGTTTCTTGATATAGCACTGGCAATTGTGGATTTTCCATTACTAGATGTAGCGGTACCGTTGGAATTTCTTGCTGGGTTTGTATATGGGGAGAGAGATTCTGTTCGCTTGTGATCACCTCGGACAGGGGTGACGCCTTAGCATCTATGGTCTACCGTGATGCAATTGGAGACAAATGAAAAATTCCATTTTTTTGCCATACACTTCCAATTAAGTAGAGATTACCATGGAGTTCAAGGGATAGGAAGTTAACTAGTATCCAAAATTTTTTTTTATTACCAACAAATTTTGGAAGGAGAAAAATTGACATTAAACAGAAAAGATTAATTAGTCTAGCTGTTTGTGAGCAGATTATGTTCAATTATTTCTCCAATTACCTAACTTTCCAAATCGCGGGCTTTTGCCGTTTTACGGTGTACTACTTTGGCTTCTAATGTTAGCCAGCAAGAAATACTTTTGTATAGAATGAAACAAACAAACATTGAAAGGATTATAATTGGACCCCACGTTTTCTAATTAGATTCATTCCTAGCATAAAATCACTTTAAAGAAGTTCCTTGCCTTCATGGATTTGTGTTCTTGAAACTGGTACTAGTGGATGCGGGATCTGTGCACTTGTAATTGCAACACGGTAGTCACTCATTTTGATAATGAAGATGTTTATCAGCCCGCAAGGTTTCTGCAAGACCCAGGACTTAGCTATTCAGAACTTGTGATGTCATTCCTTTGCGCCTTGTACTTTCTAATTTCTCCAATTAATAAACATGATATATGGTTTACCTTGCTCAGAGCAGGTGCAGTCAATCTTTGCAGCACATTTACAACTTAGGAAAATCTTATTGGGTCGTTGATTTGTCATGATATGGCATGCAAGTGATGGTATCCCAAGTCTACTTCCATCTGCACATGCTAACATGCACAGTATAAGAGATGCACTGATAAACAAAGTTTAACTTTTGGTGTCCATCTTCCTAAATTTCTTCAGTTCCTCTCTGTATTGAGCTGTGTCGAAATCTGAGCTTCCATAAAAATGATATATTGTGTTGTGTCAAAATCTGAGCTTCCATATGAATCATATATTGTGCTGTGTCCAGGTTTAATACCTTCATTTAGCTCCTCCAGGGATATATTTCCTTCTAAAGCTCTAACTATCTGCATGAGAGATTGTCACTTTCATTTCCTCCAGAGTGAATTTACTCAAGGTAGTTGCTTTTACTTTCTTTTGGACAGGTTTATATTTGTTGGTAAGTCCTTGACGGAGAAAAAGTGTTAGACTTTGGTATTCTTGAGCAGGTACATTACTTTATTGATCTAGTTTTATATGTTCACATGCCTGATTAGTCTTGTTCTAATTTGCTTTCGAATATAGCAGTTGGTTATTTTAGCTTTTATCTCATATAAAATGCATTATTTTAGGTACTCAATCATTAACACTCCTTTATGTTGTTTGATGAGTAAATATTTGATAACTCTAATAATATGGATAAGAGTTGGATGTGGAAAGATAGAAGAAGTGATGAATTTGAAAAGGGTTTGGAATTATTCTTAAACTATGCCTTTAAGCATTCAAGTCATGGGAATGGAATGATTGCTTGTCCATGTTCAGAATGTAAATGTGGAGTATGTGTGTCTAGGGCAGATGCAAAAATTCATTTGAAGGTGTTTGGATTTCTTAAGGGATACACACAGTGGGTAGCTCACGGGGAATTTGTATATTCTTCTGCACCGATACAGATCTCAGACAATGTTCCTCATAACGTATCTGATATAGGTGATGACATGAATGGTCTAGTTCATGAAGCCTTAGGAATACCGCAACAAGATCCTGCTATGGCTGGTACATTTGAATCTAATCAGGAACTACCTAATTCAGTTGCTGAAAAGTTTTATAAGTTAATTGATGATTCTCAACAAGAACTCTACCCTGGGTGTAAAAATTTTTCCAAGCTTTCGTTCATAATTCGCTTGCTTCACTTGAAGTGTCTGGGTAAATGGAGTAACAAAATCTTTGATATGCTTCTTGATTTGTTGAGAGAAGCATTTCCTGAAGCCATGGAAAAATTGCCTAAATCTTACTATGAGTCTGAAAAATTAATGAAAGAATTAGGACTTGGATATGAAAAGTATGATGCTTGTCCTAATGATTGCACTTTGTATTGGGGGGTAAATGCAAAAAGAACTTGTTGTGAAACATGCAAAGAGCTTAGATGGGAAGCATCAGAAAATGATCCAACAGGTGAGAAAAGAAAAGTCGCACGTAAAGTTTTATGGCATTTTCCACTAAAACCCAGGTTGCAACGTTTATTTATGTCATCTAAAACTGCAAAGCATATGAGATGGCACTCGGAGGGTCGTACTAAGGATGGTTATATGAGGCACCCTGCTGATTCCCCAGCTTGGAAAACTTTTGATTATCAGCATACAGATTTTTCTAAGGATCCTCGTAATGTTAGGTTGGGATTGGCTTCCGATGGATTTAATCCATTCAAAAGTATGAGCTCTACTCATAGTACATGGCCGGTGATTTTGATACCTTATAATTTACCGCCTTGGATGTGTATGAAACAGCCATATTTAATGTTGTCATTGTTGATACCAGGTCCACATGCTCCTGGTAATGATATTGATGTATATTTACAACCTCTAATCAAAGAATTGAAAGAATTGTGGGAGATGGGGATCAATACATATGATGCATCTTGCAAACAAAACTTTCAATTAAGAGCAGCATTATTATGGACTATCAGTGATTTTCCTGGCTATGCAGTTTTATCCGGTTGGAGTACTAAAGGAAAATATGCATGCCCTGTTTGTCATAAACACACAACTTCACAACGGTTAAGGCATAAGGATTGTTATATGGGCCATAGAAAATTTTTGGATCCGGCTCATACTTTTAGGAAGAATTCTCGAGCTTTTAATGGAAAGGAAGAACATGGGAGAGCTCCTGAAAAATTGATGGGGTCTACAATTTTATCTGAATTGAAAAATTTTCAAATCAGATTTGGAAAATTGGTGGTTGATAATCCAAAATTGCCATTCGTTGGAAAAAGTTGAGCATTTTCTTTGGAATCTAAGCACATGAAATATATTGTAGGAAAAATTTGATGTCCCTCCCAGTGCAAAAATTTGGATTCTTCGTGCTTTGGGCAAGTATTGGAGGAATTGGAAGGCATGGATTAAAGCAACATACTACAAGCCAAATATACAAGTTGAAACTCAAATGCTCAATTTAGATGTGAGAGTGGTAAAAGATCAATATAAAGTCATTGCTGATTATTGGGAGTTAGAAGAAACAAAGGTATATGTATATTCCCTTTATGTAATAGTATATCAGTATTTTAGAGTTATTTCTAAATTATTTGTATGTGATATAGAAAACTAGTGAAAAAAATAAAAATGCAAGGGCAATGAAGACCACGAATCATAATACCGGGAAGAAATCATTTGCCCAGATTCGAGCAAACATGGTAAACATTTCTGGCTATTCTATTATGCTTTATTTAATATTATTTCAATTTTTTAAACAAAAATTCTTTTTGATACAGAAGAAAAAATTAGGCCGCAATCCTTCACGAGTTGAAATGTTCAATCACTGCTACACTGATAACAAAGGAAACCCATCTAGTAGTGCAGCAGCTAATATTATGGTAAGTAAAATCTTTCATTATGCTGTTTACTTGCTTTAAAATATATTAGAAAGATCTATCCATTACTTTCTAATCTATATTAGGATTGTACAAATGTAATAATTGTTTTACTCTTTACACTTTTTCAGCTTGCAATGAATGAAAAGGTTAGTCAATTGCCTCTTGATACTGAAGATCCTGTTGGAAAAAATGATATATTTGCACAAGTAGTTGGGCAAGACAAGCATGGGCATGTGCGGATGTATGGTTTTGGTATATGTCCAACTGATGTGTGGGGTGATGAACCTAGTCGAAGTGGATCTCAGCGACTAGTGTTGGATCAAAAGCATGAAATATTAGAGATGAAGGCAAAATTTGCTCAGCAAGATGAACAAATTAAAGATCAAGCAAGAGAACTTGCTAACCTGAAAACTTATTTAGCGCAACAAAATGGTCATAACTTATTGAATCAATCAAGAATCACTTCTACATCATCTAATCATATGCCAACCTCAAGTTCCAGTCTTAGACCTCTTAAAGTAAGTTCTTTATTACATTTGTTTGGTAATGCCAGTCCTTTTTGCTTGATAATGATTTGATATTTAGGCATGTTTTGCTATTACAATATGAAAGCAATTTTAGTTTAGTTATTTTTATATTTGTTACATGTTACTCTTTGCATGAATGACCAAAGATTACTAAGATGATGATGACCAAAGATTACAGTTCTCTGTGCTGTGTTTGTTACTTGAACTGTAATGTTGAAGCTTTTAATTTCTCCAATCTGACTGAAGCGTAGAGTTGATGGAAATATGCTAACTGAGTATCCCAAAGGCTATTCGATAGACATTTGATATGCGTTGCTGGCTGTATCGACATTAGTAACACTTCTGCTCACTATTATGGGTTTGTTGAGGTTTGCAATTGCAAGTGAAGGATAGTTAAGATTATTTGGTGAAGGCATGACATGTGGGCAGTTGGTAACAAGACGACTCCCGGCGTAGGAAAGGAAGAGAAGATAGTCGTTGTAAGTAGCATTATAAACAAGTCCAGGATCTGCAACTTTTGATGGCTGAAAGTGGCCAGATCCATAGTGAAAGGGATTTGATTGATAATGATCTGATATGTAGATATGTTTTGCTATTACAATTTGAAAGCAATTTTAGTTTAGTTATTTTTATATTTGTTACATGTTACTCTTGAGTAGTTATGGACTTTTGTAGACGTATGATTCATAGTTTTCTTACTATAATGTTACTTACTACACAACATGGACTGGAATTTTGATGTGACTGCTTTGCATATGGTTAGTTTTCTGATGTTTCGGGTTTTGCATTTTCATGTAGAAGGGAGACTAGATTTCTCTTTTTAGCTTAGATGAGCCAACAAAAGTTGTGGCAATTGGACAGCTTCAATCCCTTGATCTTTCTACAATAGTTGGAGGCCAACCACTAGGTTCGAATTGGTGTGAAGTGCTAGTTCAAGTTGTGGGTGAACGTGATGAGCATTTGATTAGGCCTTATGTGCCTTTGCAGACAATTGCTGATTCAATTGGTGCTCCTATAGCTTGGCCAACAAAACTAGTATGTTTTTCCTTGTCCAGCTTTCAAATTATGTTAACTGTTAATATCTCATATGTTTGTCTCATTCGATAATTACGATAGATTTTAATACACAATATACTTATGCTATAGGTAAAAATTTGCGAAGATTGATGTGCTGAAATTCAAAAGTGGACAAGGTGTTGCAGCATATGGATACTTATCCACTTATATGGAAGTGCTCTAACAGTAAAAGGACAAAGTGTTGCTGCACATATTACAAGAAATTGGTCTACTAGCGGTTTAGTTGATTTTAATTTATCTGGTGCTATTTAGGTGAAATCGTGGCAAACAATCAGTAGGACATTCTAGCTGTTTGATGAATGTTAATTCAAATATTATGTTTTTTTTTTGCAAGGATGAAAGTTTAATTGGTTGGTTGGAAAACTACTAGGAGTTATGAGTACTTTAATTGTAATCATTGGTTATGGTGACAATTTGAAAGTGGTTTTTCAATCAAATATCGTTGGTTTTGGTCATTGAATGTGAGATGTCCAATATGAATGTACGATTATATTGACACAATAGGAATGTTATATTCACAGCAGTACCTGTGGCTGGGCACAAAAAAGAAAAAAAAATCCAGTCCATTGAGGCACTTGAAAGTGTCACGATAAGGGTGTTTCGTAGTAGAAATTTTCTTATTACATAGCAGGTTTTTGAGGCATTTTAAAACACCTTTAAAGGTTGATATAGAGGCATTTGCCAGTATCTACATTAAGCTATATAGTGGCATACTTGCATGCCTCAATAACAACCATTTTGTGACAAATACTACTATCTCAAGAACGGACTGTTAAGGCATTTTTAAGCGTCAACTTAAAGTTAAGATGGCATTGTTTTGTGCCTCTAAAAAGTTGAGTTTTTGAAAGTTGAATCCCAATTAAGGCACTTTTTGGTGTAAGCATTATAACCTTGTGTTGGCACTTCTAAATGTCTGAATTGTTTTCTATGTTGTGGCACTTAATTGTGCCTTAAAAAGCTTTTGTGACATAGGTTTTACATGGCACACTAAGTATGTGCCTCAATATATTAAGTGCCTCAATAAAGCGTGACTTGTGACATTTTGATGCGCCTCTATAAGCATGCATGTTGCACATAACCGAATGCTGCATGGACCAACTTCTGAAGATTCCTTCTAACAACCTTGCTACGTGACAATTATGAAAAACGACACCATACCACTAATTCTGCTAAATAAGTAAAAATGACACAATTTACAACTAATTCTGTTAAATGAATAGAATGACACCGTGACTGCTACACCCTACTCCAACTTGTCCTGTGACATTTTTCTCTAGAAAAATTTTCTGTTCTTTCATTTAACAGAACGACGTCGTGACTGCTACACCCTACTCCAACTTGTCCTGTGACATTTTTCTCCAAAAAAATTTTCTGTTCTTTCCATTTTCTCTCATTTTTTTGGCCTTTTCTTTCCTTTGTTTGTTTGTTTTTTTTTTTTTTTATTCTGCCATTTTCCTTTTGATAACCTTTTCCTCTAAAAACCCTATTTATATAGGCAGAAATCCTTAGATGGAAGGGTGAAGATCAATTCTTAGGAGAAAGAAATAGGATGTGGCTTTTCTTGGATCTTTTGATTAAATATTCTAATAAGATTTCGTACCAAATATGAGTTGGAAGAGATTTTACGATTGTCTAATGAAAAACAAGAAGGAAACTCTCAAAAAAAAAAGGAGACCTCAAGTACTATTTTTGCAGCATGAAAAGGATGAAGAAATAGCGCACGTGAAGGCGGAATTTTTTTTTTCCGAAAGAGAAAATCATCTATCAATAGCCCTGTTTAGTCAGACAGTTCTTCTTGTGTTTTTCTCTAGAAAAATTTTCTGTTCTTTCTATTTTCTCTCATTTTTTTTGGGTCTTTTCTTTCATTTGATTAAATATTCTAATAAGATTTCGTACCAAATATGAGTTGAAAGAGATTTTACGATTGTTTAATGAAAAACAAGAAGGAAAAGTCAAAAAAAAAAGAAGACCTCAAGTACTATTTTTGGAGCATGAAGAAGATGAAGAAATAGCGCACGTGAAGGTGGAATGTTTTTTTTTTCTGGGCCAATTGGATTGTTTTTGCTTTTGGACTTTAGTGGTCTTTTGCTTGGGTTTTGTGTGGATCTTGTGTGAGCTTTTGTTTCATCTTTTCTTTGGATTTTGCCTTCTTATCTTTTGGGTTTGGAGATTGGATCGAATTGATTTTTGTGATTGATTTTTTTGAAAAGAATAAAATGCCAAATTTAAGTTCAAAATAAAGCTGTATAATAAAATAAATAAATAACATAGGTTCAAGCAAAATTATAAATTAGGGTCAAAATTTGATGTTTATAGTTTGTTCCTCTTTGTCTGGAGCTCGCAGAGTTTCCGATCAAAGAAATGGATGTTATCGGATTTTGGCCCCACACCATATAGAAATGCAAATGGACATATAAGTGCCAGTGATAGACAACCATGATAAAAATAGATGGTAAAGTTAAAAAGATGTGATTGAACTCTTAAAGAATCGCCTACGTATCTTGTAAAGATATTAGGTCAAGATGTAATTCATCTGAATGGGCAAAATTTGCATGCTAAAGTAGACCCGATTTTGAAATTTTTTTGAGCTTTATTTTTTTGTAATTTTTTGGAAAAAGGATGCAAGAATGGCATGATGCCAAAATGGATGAAACAAATAGGATTTTTTTTGGATGAAAGTGCTGGCAAATGAAATTTCATGAATTAGCGAGGCATAAATACTTTTGGTGACAGAATCATTTTACGCTTATTATAGAAGCAGCACTCTTTATGGGAGTGATTGACAGGCATACGGAAGCGGCACTCTCCACGGGAGTTACCTGGGAGGAATACACCAAAAAAAGTGATTTTAGCCTAAGTATGCTTGCCATGAAAGTGGTATCATGCAAGATTGATTGACAAGGCTTAACAATCCGAAGAAAGTGAACGAAGCCAACATACGCATTCTAAGGAAGTGGCACTCTCCTGAAGCGACTAACTTTGTAGCAATAAGGATTTAGGAATTGAATTCATAGAGATTTGAAATTTGAAACTAGTTTCGAAATTGATACGCCTGCTAAGGGAGCAGCACTGGCCATAGAAGCGACTCACTTTTAAAACAATCAAGGACTTAAACTTGGAAATCAAGGAATTAGAAATTTGAAACTGACTTTGAAATTAATACACTTGCAAAGGAAGCCACACTTGCTACTGAAGTGACTAACATTTGAAGCAATTAGGGACTTAAACTTGGAAAATCAGAGAATTTGAAATTTGAAACTTGTTTTGAAATTGTCGCGCCCCATTTTTGAAATAAAGGAAAGGTGTTTTAAAAAAATTGAGTTTTTTCTAATTTCAGAAAATAAAGGAAAAAGGTCCTAAAATGGGACTTAAAAATGTGATAATTTGAGCTCAAAATAATAATATAAAAAATGGTTTTTAGAAAAGAAAAGTCACCACTTGGTATCAAGTTTAGGTGCATCAAATCACCTAAAAAAATTTTCAAAAATGAAGATAAATAAAACCCTTTTTGATGATTTCAGATCTTTAAAAATAAGAAAAAAGGGTTTGGAAGTCACAATTGAAGAAAGGGAAGGCAAAGATTTGATTGATTCAAATCTAAGACACCCTTTCAATCTAACCAAGGTTAGCTGCGAGATTTAGTCAAAAATTTTCCTAATCTAATCTCTAAATTTATTACATTCAAATGCTGCTATATGAATGCAAATTTAAACCTCGAGGATATCGGGAGGAACGAAATGTCTCTTTAAAATTTAGTTAATACCAATCATATTAATTGTAAAACTCAAGAATGATCCCTTAAAGAGGTCACAAAAATGCAAAAGATGAGATTCAAAGAAAAGAAAATTATGAAAGATAGATAAATATACATAACCTAAAAGAGAGGAATGCAACATAACGGGTACGGAAAACTAAAATTCGCGACACAATTTTCCTTTTTATAGAGGGGTAATAGCGTTCTAAGGTTAGGAAGCCATGCTAGCCTATTTTTCATATTCAAAAAATGACTTTTCTAACCTAGACAAGCAAATAGACTAACCTATTTCTAATTTATTAAATGAAATTAAATGCAAGTTTAAATGGCATGACTTGCATACATAGGGATAAGGAAATAATATAAGAGAACATATCATGCAAATGACAATAACCTAAAGTAAAAAAAAATGCATGAAATGCAATAAATGTCACACCAAAGTATGAATCTAGCGCGTAGATGGTCTAAGGGTCTAGCATTTGATTAATCCATTTCTACAAGTCTTCACTAGTATTGGACTAATGAGAAATTGAGAAGAAAAGTTACAACTAGCGTTGAACTAGTATGGTAACGTCATGCACTCATTATAAATAAATAAAACATATAGAGAATAATCAAAACAAATAAACATATAAAGCACATAGAGCATATAGAGCGTATAGCATATAGACATAATATCTAAATGCAAAACTCTAGAGAAAGTAAATACAACCATAAGCACATAAACATACAAGTATTCAAGCACATAAGACCTTACTATTACATTGAGTCCGAACTACAATCTAAAAGGAGAAATATAAGATAATAAACCTATCCAACCTATCTATTACATTTATTTAACTAATTACATTTCTTGCAAAAATAAAATCTATGGATTACATTGTCTATGTAATCACATTTTTTGTGCAAGAGGATATAACCTGTCAATGACAATTAAGACATTTAAATACCCTCCAAATAATCATAAGATTTAAATTAAACAAACATAAAAAAAACTTAAAATAAATAAAAAAATAGAAAATATAGGATCACATAAAAGGAATTCAAAGGATAATAGATGCACCTCTCTTTTAAAGTAGTGGCTAAGTGAGCGGAAGGGAGATTTGTTTATTTTTCCAAAATCAACAAATGAGTTAATTAGGGACGGCAACGGGGGCTAATAGGGTGGGAGGGGGGATTTTTTCCCTCCATTTAGAAATAGGGCGGGAGGCAGGGGAGTATACCCCAACCCCACTACCTGCTAAAAAATAAATATATAAATAAATATAATGTATATAATTATATATAATATTTAATTTAATCAGTTACAAACTTATGATAATGATATTATTAGTTATATGTATTATATAATGTATATTAGTAGATGTAATATAATTGATATTATCAATTATACTAATGATTAAATATGTCTACTACTAATACATTTATACTAAATTCCTAATTACACTTAATACAATAACACTTTTTTCTCAAAAAAAAGCACAAGCACAATAATGAATTAGTGGTTGTATTTGTATCAAAAGTAAAAACTTGACTACTTTAGTTGTATTTATTTCATCATGTTGGATTGTATTCAAATAACTTTTATTTGATTATTTTTAGGAGTTTCAATTGTAAAATTACAATGAATAATAACTTGGTGATGCGTTGATATTTTAATACTGTAATAAAATTTGATTATTTGCTAAAATTTAACTATAATAAAATTATTTAACAAATTTTATTAACTCTACAGGTGTTCCCGCGGGGGCAGCGGGGCGAGAGAGGGGTTCCTCGCCTCAACCCAACCCCGTTGCCATCCTTAGAGTCAATGCACCAATTTAATTGACAATTAATTATTAAAGATAAAAAACCTTAATCTAATAAATTAATACTCCAAGCAATGCACAAAGAATCAAAGAGCCAAGGGGAATATTGATAATAAAAGCAACAAAGATTCTTAGGGATTTAAATGAGAAAATCAAAAGTTTTTGGGCCAAAATTATGAATTTAATAAAATTAGGGGCTAAAATGCAAATTTTTCAAAATAATTGTTTACTACCCTGTTATTCATAATATAATCAGATTTGAACAAATTAACTACCAAAAAATAGTTTTGAACCATCGAACTAGAAACTATTTGTATTAATTTCTAAAGTTGCCAAATTGAAACTCTAAATTTAACTAATTTATTTAAACCCTAATTGTCCTAAAAAAACTAGAATTTATTCACCAACATATGCATGAGACATCATAAAGAGAGATCAAGACTCGAAAAGGAAGAAATTTATCCATTTCCACAATATTTGGGCCATAGCACAATTATGCAAAAATTAGGGAGCAAATTGCAAATGCTTCTTGTAGATTTGGGTACAAATCAGTGAATATAATGATGCAACAAAATTTTTCAGAAAAATTAAAACACATAAAATGTCTAAAATAACATGTTAAAAAGAAAAATAAAGAAAAGAACTTTAGTTCTCATGCTTTAACCCAATCTTTAGCATGACAAATCTAGATAAGTGGACTGTCTCTTAATTTAAACAAGACTACCTAAGTAACTTGAACAAAATGCATGTAGTCTACCTGAAATGAACTAACAAGCCCAATCCAAAATAACTCAACCTTAAATCCAAACAAAGTTACCCAATTCAAACTAACCAAACCCACCTTTTAGCCCATGACCAATTTTCCAAACAAAACAAGGAAAAACAATAAGTGAGCCCAAGATAAGAATGTTGATTAGCCCATGTTATGATCTAAAATCAACACAACCAATATCATAACTATTTCTACCAACTAGATAAGAGAACAACTGAAGTTCTCCATTGAATGCCAAGTGTTAATGTGTTATTGGAGGAAGCAATTTATTTTTTGAATTTTGGGGTTTAAGGAGTGAGAAATGTCTATTTGAGACTTGGTATCCAAATTCAAAGATTTAATAGTTCCTTACTATTTAGGGGCTAATTGGTAACAATGGTTTAATTATTTTCATTTGTTCCTGTTCTTTGGTTTTTAATTGGTGGGAAAGGTCAATTGAATTCTTTTATGAAAACTAGCTCTTTAAATAGTTACTAACTATTTAGGGTTATTTTTGTACATGTGAAATTATTTCTTTTATAATTTTCTGATCAAATGCAAATAGTTGTAGACTATTTGTGGGCTCATTTTATCACATGGGCTGTTTTTGGATTAATTAAGATAATGAAGTCAGTCTTATATTAGTAAAACTCATGTTAGACCCGTTAGTTAGTGAAGCATCAAAATTAACAAGTGGTTAGTATAACACTTAGCCCTAATGAGATTCTCTATTAATCATCATTTTTAGTCGTTGTTTAGCTTTCAGAACCAGAACTTCCTTCCCCTTTCTTTCGGTGAGATAGGTACCTATAAGTCTGCAAAATCTTCACTTTTCTACAATTCCTCCAACAACTAATTGTACTTCCTTTTGATTGCAACCCAAAAAATCCTCCACATACACGTGAAGATTTCTTTTGCCCCCAAAATCAGTTCAGTGATATTTCTTTTCCCCCAAAATCAGCTCACTTTAGGGATGAATCCGATACCAATTTATCAATCATTTTGGTACTTGGTTTGAATTTAGCATTGAAACTCTCCTCTTTTCCTGGTACTTGATTTGAAGTGATGTTTACTTTCAAAAAAGAATTTTTAATCATGTATGGTACAACTTTCAAAACCTACTGGTTAGACAAAAGAGATACAACAAGCCTTATATATACTTCTGTTTCTGACTTTTGCCAGCATTCAGACGAGCAAAGAAAATATAGGTATGTTTCTATCTTCTCTCCTCCTATTCTGAACTGCAATTTTTCAATTTGAATGTTGTTGCCGTCTGTTAATTGCCTTCCATTAATTAAAGACTGCATGTGTTTGATGTTATGCATAAAAGAATAATTATGATGGTAATTTTGGTGGATTAGCTTATGTTTGCTTTTTCCTCTGTTTTTAATTTCAAATGTTGCATGATGATGTTAGCTGTTTGTTTATTCAATAATTACATAATTTAGTATGATTGTAGTTTGGGTTATTAAAGTAGTCATTTTAATACAAGTTTTAAAAAACATTGAAGTTGATGCTATGCAGCTGAACTATCGCATAATCCATTTCCACTAGCACTCCCAGAAAACATTGAAGTTTCTTCTGCACTTGGTACTTCATCAGCAAAGCATGCAGAAAAATCATCAAAGGATAAAATGTTCACACCAACCACAAAGTTGGTGCTTGAAGAAATTGCTGCAGCCAGTTCTTGCAAATTGGCCAATTGTGCTGGGAATTGTGCCTGTGAGCTTGTTATAGCTCAAATCAAGGCCAACAAGGTTTTTTAGATTTCCCACTTGCAATGAAATTCTTCCAGTGAGCATATTGTAGCTTAGATCAAGGTGCAAAAGGGAACTCAGACTACAAATTTGAACCGGAATTGTTCCGGATAAAAGGTTTTGCGACAAGGTGAGGATCTGGAGTGATTTTAAGGAGGAAAGTTGAAATGGGTTGAGACCGACAAGTGCAGGATTTGATCGAATGCTCAGCTGTTGCAGCGAAGAACTCGAGACTTTAATAGGAAATGAAATGGTTGTTCTGGCGTGTGTGAAGGATGAAATAAAAAACATAGACTCAAAGTGTGGAAGTTGGAAGATTTGTGAAGGAAATGTGGCTGTGCTTTTGCATGAAGGGTTTGGTGGGACGCCAAAGTCAAGCCTAGAAACATGAATGAGATTGTCATTTCTTGAGCTTTTGCACTCAATTCCAATCCAAGATGAGCCTGGTTTACAGGGGATTGGATGTGCAGTCCTCCAGCTTTGATCAGAAGATACTGTCTCCATGATCTTGAACAATGTTTCAAGTTCAAGTGGATCCATGCGACTATCACTAGCTTGAAAATTCACGCTTGGGGAGGCTGAGTAAAAAGAAGTCTTGAGTTTCCAGAAAGCCTATCTCAAAATCAAGCTTTACCATCAGACACACCTGTTAAACTTGCAACAAAGACTCCTGAACAGTTTGCCAAAGAAGCTGCAAAAAGTATAGTCCACCTGGCAATATCAAAGACAATCCAGCAAAGAAAGCTAAAGCTAAGCAAGTCTAATATGGCCTAATTCTGTACTTTTGTTAAATCTTTGTTAATTACCTTAGTGCCTACCTTCATTGCTTAGACAATATGTTCTGAATTATATTATGATCCATTATTCTTTTGACTTAAAAAGTAATGAATCCTAATATAACTATTAATAGTTTAACCAACAATGTTGTAATTCAATAAGCAATGAAGTTTATTTAAGCTTCCTAATATGTAACTGTGGTTGGCACTCAGTATGTATTCTACTGAGATATGAATGACTTAGTTTATGTAATGTATGGTTGTGATTTGCATATTATTTATCTCTTGAATCTATATACACGTTATGATCTTTTAGCAAATTATCCTCATTGTTACAGCAAATCCAAAAAAAAAAAAAAACTCAATAAATAGCAATTTTTTTAATCCATAATTAAGTTGGTCATATCAGTGGGTAGGCCAGTGCATAGCACGGCCAGGCCCATGCTAGTACATCTTAAATGAAGCAAAACAAGGGAAAAAAAAACAAAAAAAAGAATGTAGGAAACAAAATAGAGACACATTGCGACAAATTGAAGAAGAAATGGTTGACTTCAAGTCAAATGTTTGGGTTCACCAGATGAAGTTAGCGGGACTTTTACAAGACCTCCGGCCAAATGGCCAGAATCTTCGCCGAAAAAAGATTTCAATTATTTTCCAGTTCAACTATTTACATCTACTAAATTTTTTCATCATTCTAAACACATTTGTAATATCAAAATCACCTTGGAAGTATTGTATTTTTGCACAAAAAGAAACAAAATTTAAGAAAAAACAACAAAAACCCACATCTCAACTTTCTACTTTTCACAAAGAAAACTAGTTTCATAAAAGTTCATACCAATGCCTTACGTGGATCTAAAAGGGAGAGAAACATGACAAAATTTCATGCCAAAACATCCCAAAAGGAATCACTATTGTCAACTAAGAAATGGAAGAAAAAATTTCAAAAAAAAAACTAGACACATATTATATAAAGGAAAAGAAGATTATCAAGTGAGGTTACTTACAACTTCTCTGAAGGTTTCAAGTCAAAATAAACTGTGACGGATCACAGGAATTTGACATTCATGAAGTTCTTTCTTTTTGAAATGAAAAGTTTCGGGTTTCAAAAAATGGTGAATGTGCAACTTTGAGCTAGAATTTCACAGCCTTAGAGTGGGTTTCTTCAGGAATTTTCAACTATGGCTTTTCTACTATGACTATAGAGTTAGCAGAAAAAAAAAAGATTTCTCTAAATCTCTTTAAATCGAGTGAGAAAAGTTGGTTCGAATAGTGCTGGTTCACCAGCCTATTCACCACTTTTTTTTCCTAGAAAATTTTCTTTTTCTAGCTCTTTTCCTTTGTTTCCTGCCCCAAATCTTTGTGCAGCTGCTTGTCTAACTAGTTTCCTCTCTCTAGAAACCCCAAAACCTTTGTTATTATGTATTTATATGAAACAAAACCCTAAAACCTAGAAATGAGTTAGAATAAAGTGGGATGATGTGTCCCCCTTTTCCTCATTTTGATCAATTTTTTTTAGATGTTAAAGCATAGGATTTGAATATGATGAGTTGTCTTTATGCCAACAAGTTTGGAAAAAAAAAAGAATGAATGAAAAAAAGAAAGGGAAATCAAGAAAATGCCTTAAGATTTCCAGTACATCCTTTGTATTGGGTTCGTTTGCGCAAGGAAAATGAATAGCGCGCGTGCAAAAAATCACTTTTTTTTTTGGAAGAAAAGAAATGGGCCAATGGGCCTTTTTACTTCCAAGCATTTATTTTCTTTTGCATGGTTTTGGCTGGGGCTTCATTTGGATTTTGAGTGGGTTCATTTAGGAGTTTAGCAATTGGGTTTGGGGTGGATTTAGTGTTGGGCTTATTGTAGGAGTTTTGTTGGGTTAGAAGCAAAAGAAAAGAAAAGAAAAGAAAGCAAACCTTTACTATTTTCCTAATCTTTGAATTTTCATTTTTTTTCCTTTTTTCTTTTTGCACAAACCAACAAAACAAAATGCTATTCATAAGTTAAAAGTAAGTATAAAAATAATAGTAGATTTGAGATAAAGAAAATTTTGGTATCTACAGCTTGTCACTCTTTGTCTGAGTTTCAAAAAAATTTGAGATAAAGACGTAGACACCAAATTACCTACCTATCTCTTTTGACTGTAACTAAACCAAGATAAACAACATAAAATGTTACGCATTATTTGGTAAAGTAACAATAAAACACGGCTGAAATTGCATGGATTTGTTTATGTCTCCCATTGTATTAGACATAGTCTAAATACGAGGTAGAAGGTAACTTGTGCTAAAATAAAATAAAATGAAGGAAATCACAAAAACTGATTAAATAAAGCAGCTAGCAAGAGGATAAGTATATCGAATTACAAATCTATACTTGCTGACTGGATTAAACCCAAGTCCAAACAACTAATAGAGGAACTGAAATATGCTTCCAAATGTCGATTGTTGGTGGAATTCAATCCGAACCCAAACAGTTAGTAGAAAACTGAAAATGCATCTCAAACCTAGATTGATCAGTAGGATTCAATCCAAACCCGAACAATTAGCTAGATGAAATGAAGACGCATCCCCAGCCTAGAATACTTGATGGGATTGGACTCAAGCCCAAATAACTAGTAAGAGAAAATAAAAATGTACACCAAGTTTAGAACACTTGATCGGACTAAACCCGAACCCAAATAACTAAAGGGAGAAATGAAAATGCACCCCAAGACTAACCAACCAGTGTGATAAGACTCGAACCCAAACAACTTGTGAGAAAGATGATAATGCACCCCAAATTTAGAATATTTGGTGGGATTGAATCTAAATCCAAATAACTAGTGGGAGAAATGAAAATGCACCATAAACCTAACCTACTGGTGGGATAAGATCCGAGTCAAAATAACTAGTGGGAGAAATGAAAAATTCACCCCAGGCCTAAATACTGGTGGGATAACTTCCTAACCCAAACAACTAGTGGGAGAGATGAAAAAGCAAAGTTTGGATTGATAATCTTGAAAAAACAAACTTCCAACATCCATGCCAATGGACTAGAGGAACAAAAGAAAAAAAAAATACTTCCACAAGTGCTAGAATGAACTAAAAATGCAAAGCCTAGGTTGCCAGAAGGAAATGAAATGCAAGGTCTAGAGTGCTTTTGCGATTGTTCTTGAGCAAACTTTGACCAGATTGATAGAATTAGATATCACATTTTCAAAACTCACCCCAATATAGATCACGCTTAGCTAATAGAGGTGCTGCATTTCCATTCTTCAGAAAAATATAAATAATGATCGTACAATTCTTACTTGCAAAAAAAAGAGGAAACAACTGTGACGAAAGATAATGCCACCACCATGTGATCCTTCGAGTCTTGAGAACCATATAAACATGAGCTTTTTGATATCAAGAAATTGTCTCACTTAGGACTGTTCTGCAACCTGTTTCAAATCTTCTAGTATCAGTCAATCTTTTTGTACATCACATGACATCCACTTCTAACTGCCCTCTGCCCTTTAAGATAAATTACAGGGATTGTCTTTTGGCAAAGTCTAATGAAATAAATAAGACATTAAAAAATTTAAACAGCTTTATTTCTCATACAATGATACAAAGCGGAATAAAAAATGATAGCCAATAATAAAACTACCTTTATTGAGTTTATGAAAAATGACTTAAAGGCTCTAAATGAATTGGATACAAATTTGAACGGATTGTTTGTGATGAGAAAAACAGCACATTTAATCCCTTTCGATATCATCTTCCTTGAATTCAATGTCAGCAAAAGAAGCACAATGTGAAAAGAAACCCAAATAAGCATAGTCATCAACTATTCAATCCTCGACCTTTTGCTTTCCATTCATGACTCTTTTGTGTACCAAAACCCCACCTTAATGCCCTTTCGGGTTTTCACTAAGTTTACCCCCTTCTTATTTTTATTTTTCTTTTTTCTTTTATTTTCAAAGTTGATTGCTGAAATATGTATTCCTTTTGAATGGATAAGCCAATCCTCCACTTTGCAATATAGCATTATTACCCATGTTTTATTCATTGATTGACCTATAAATTTGTAAGATTTTGACTTGCACGTTTTCCTCGATTTCAATCATGAACATCTGCACAGAAGGAATTTCAAAGTACAATATGAATTTGAATTTTTTTCACAAAAAATTACTGCTTATGCAAAGTGTTGATTTATCAAAGTCAAAATTTGAATAACAGATTTGAAGTCTATTGAACACTTGGGTATACCCTACAAATGTATTATAAAAATTTGCCTCAATTTAGGCCATTTAATTGTAAAAATTTTTGTTTGGCTGACTTTTCATTTATTTGGCAAACTGTACTTCCTAAAATTTGGATAACAATCACATGCTAACATGCAATGTGCATTGGTGTATCATTAAGGACATGTAATACAAAAGCAATTGCATTCTTCAAATGAGAATGAAGCCAGAAAAAATGCCTCTCTTAAATTCATGTAGAAGACTCTATGATGAACCTCTCAAAACAAGATCAAATTGCAATAAAAACTCTTTCTCATTTAGGAACAACATTTAGGGAAAAAGATCACTTTTTTTATTAGTTTATCCTTCAGGATCAAACAAGTGGATATTATTTTGAATTTTCAGATAGTCAAAAGAAATAATAACTAAAGGCTATACACCAGGATATCTCTTATCTTTGTGCCTGAATTGCATCTAACCCATTCAATACCACATCTTGGTTGAAGCAAATAGTTTCTCACCCTTATTTTTTTTATGAAAACTCAGTCAACATATAAGCTCTATAGACTTGTAGTATATGGGTAAAAAGATACCTAAATACAATGAAACAGGTCATGACCCTGTTATCGCGAGTGAAGTAGATCCTTTCAAGATTGATTCTTATTTCAAATTGTCATGAAAGATAAGTCAGTAATGGACGTTATGAACTTGTAATGTGGCTTAAAAATGATAGTTAAAAGAAATAAGATTTTCAAGGATATTGCATTTAAAATTGCATTTCTTCCAAAATTGCCCCAATTTTGGGATAAAAAACCTTAGACCCCATTTCAACTCTTATCATCATCACTGAAAGGATTTTGGCATTGAATTTTCTCTTTTTCGCTTTTTTTTGCATTTTCTTTTTCTTTTTTCCTTTATTTTCTCTTTGCTTTTCCTTTTCCTTTTCCTTTTTCTTTTCATGAATACTAAAGTCTAACTATCAATGGTAGAATCAAAACTCCCTAACTTTTAAAAGATACATACACATTTCTTTTTTTTTCCAATACTTCATGTTTCTTCCAAAAACTTTAGCATTTTTACTATTATTGAAAATTTTCAAATTTCCTACCCTAATGTAGGGTGCAATCATAAGTACTTTTGAAACAAACACCAATTTAAACTCAAATAAAGATGCAAAGGACAAACAACGTTTAAAAGTAGAAAAGATGGCCAAAGTATCATTTTTACTTCACATAACAACCAAAGTAAAGAATAGCTCATTAGGAGAATCTATTTTCTTTCGACATTTGAAAATTTTTTCAATGTATGGTTGTGATCACCAAGACTCTTATTTGGAACGAAATTGTACTTTTGATGGCTCAAATAGAAAAACAAATGATGAAATATCTATAGATAGAGAAATTAATGCCTAAAGTATCATCCCAAATTCTCAAAACAAATAAGAGTAACGAATATTTTTGTCTTCAACTAGATGTTGATTGAATCTAGTTAGAAATATCGAACCCTTCCAAAGAAAAAATTGCCTCGCGTTGAAATTTATCAACCAATGTGATTGATTCTGGAGGTTTGATAGAATTGGACAAAATATGAATTGCAAAAATGAAAGAGAAAAGGTATTATACTTGGTCTTTTAAAACAAACTAACAAGTTCAAGTGGCCCCTTTGATATTTCGATTTCAAACACTCTCACTGAATTGTTTGGGCTACAAATCTAGTACATGCAAAGACTTTAGAAAGCTAAACACACACTTATGAATTTCATACAATAGATGAAAAAAATTGAGAATCTTAACTTAGTCTTTTTTTTTAAGATTCATCGTGAAGTCTCCATACAAGTAAAAAAAGAATGGAATGCATATAAATATATACAACTGCAAACAAGAATAGTCTAAATGAAAAAAATTCATTATTGCAAATGTTTGAAACAAAAATGTTGCTTAATTAGAATTCAAATGAGAAAAAAAAACTCCCTTTCACACACACACACACTTTCTCCTTTTCTTTTAAGACAAATTGTGTGAGAAACAACAAACAAAGAATTTTTCTTTTGGCAAACAACTATATCATGAAATCTCTTAGATGCTCTAAATTGGCGCTTCCAGATGAATTCTTCATATTTCACATTGTAGGATCTACGCAAGAGTCAAGTAATATTTATATTTTTTAAAACTTTATCAGATCAAAATTATTTTTAAATATGAAAAAATCATTTTGCCTTATTGAAATATCTTTTATAAATGTCGAGAAGGGAAAAAAGAAAAAATAACTTAGAATTAGTAAACAAAATTACAAATCTGGTATGCATATCCTATGAGGAAATCCTTTTATACCAAGGATTGGCCTAGTATGAAAATGCAATCCTCTAAGTTAGTTGCCATATAATAGTTGATGGATCTGTTGGGGATAATACAAGAGAAAATGGCTAAAAGTTACAAAGCAAATGATACAAAAGATTTCAAATCGTGACTCAAGATCACTTTTCTTTAGGGTTTATTTGTCCAGAATTTTGTATGCAAAGATTTTGGACAAATATCCTTTAGAATAATTTGAAAGGTGTTTGTCTTAACTCTTGCACAAATTTAGACAAATCTACTTAAACTATGGTGTGCTTTTACAGAGAATTCTAGTAATAGGAAAATGATCTTCTGTAGCAAACCATCCGTACTAGACCTTTATAGAGTTGAGATTGAATAATCAAGAGTTGCAACCTTTTACCACTAGTTTATGTATTTGTGTTGGTTAAAATGTTCCTCAACATCAATGCAAGTGTTCAGACAGTTTTTGGATATTTAAACACTATTTAGATTGTAATTAACTGTCAAAAACATAAAGAGGTGCCAAGTAGACTTGAATAACTTCTAAACATTGTAGGAACCAGATAGTGGTGGGTCTTATGTCGGGTTCTAAGACGGGCCCCTATCTTGCAACTGATCAAATTTTGAAAATATCCAATAGGATCCAATCAATTTATTGATATTTGACTAAAAAACTATCTAAATATTTGGCTAATTGGAATGACAGGAGACATTTGAACTAATAGGATTAGGACAACATCTGAATGGATTGATTGTTTTGGTTGACACATGAAGAGATGCAAAAGGTCAATTTAGCATGAAAGAACCTACTTTTAGAGGGATTGCAATGTCTCTACTTGGCCTTGATATTTTATTATCTCAACAATGACATCTTATTTGTAAACTTCTTCGACTTAGTGTCCTAACGCAAAGGATTTTACGATCTTTGATAAAGTAGCCAAAATGTGATTATCAAAGGCTCATATTCTAATGTGCAAAAACTACTCCATAATCTTCAATGTCATTATCATGAAAGGGATCAGATCCTATCTTACCTTGTGTACTACCGCTTTGAATGGTGCAAAAAATATAAATATGCAAGTCTGATTAGATTATATATCCAAGACAAAAGGATAGTTTATTATTAATGCGGGATTCCCTAAATGGCATTCCCTCTATAGTTAATGCATGATGACGGTTTATTAAAATGAGTAAATATGCAACACGATAATTGAAATATAACCTAAAGATGCCCCTATTGAATGCCAAGGTAAGCCTAAAATGAAATATAATATACATATATATATGTAGCGTTAATGCAATAAACAAAAATTTAAACCTGTAATAATTTAATGGGTAAAATACCAAAAAACTACTTGTGGATTGTCAAATATTAAATTTAACTTCTTTTGGTTTGGAAACCTTCACTATAACTCTCTATGATTTCAACTAAATTGAAAGTTGGATGGAAAGCATCCAATCTAACAGTTATACGTAAAATGTCAAGATTGCCCTTATATAAATGAACTCCCTATGATTTGCTAAATATTTAATTTAACTCCTTCTGGTTTGAAAAACTACACTATAGCTCCCTGCGGTTTCGACTAAATTGAAAAGTGAATGGAAAGCATTTTACGTATAGTAGGGGTAATATTGACATTTTCCATACAACCGTTACATTGAATGCTTTCTGTCCAATTTTTAATTTAGTCGAAATCATAGGGAGTTATAGTGTAAGTTTCCAATTTAGAGGTGTTAAATTAAACATATATCAAACCACAAGAAGTATTTTGGTGTTTTACCCTAATTTAATCTAAAGGGCAGTTTCTCCTAAATGACTACCATAGCAAGTTTCTTATTTCTAAGGTTTATGAATGCAAGACAAGGGAAGAAAACAAGATTAGTTTATTTGATAAATAACACATAACACATTAGAACAACAAAATAATACAAAAATATATGGTAAAGAAAAGAAAAAGGGGTAGAATGCCTCTCCTCGTGTCTAGTGTTCCTAACAAGATGAATGAGGCTCTATCCTAGGTGATCTAAATGGATGCACGAGGTTGGAGTTCACTAATGCATATAGATTCAATAGGGTTCTAAGTCCCCAAACCTTCAGACCAAAAGGCAAATGGTCATCAATTCCAGGGCCTTTAATTGATGGCTCGAGTAATTCTCCAGACACTATTACGTGCACGTCGTGCCATGGCCACATGTCCAAGTGGATCAATCCTAATCCTAATAGAGAAAAATGGTATGATGACCACTAAAAGAAAAAAAAGCAAGGGTTAAAAAGGAATAACATATGTGCATATGAAGTGTTCCTTTGAGGGAAGGGATTAAGAACCATTAAACCTGTATGAAGGCTCTAGGGTAGCATCACTCCCCACCCCAAATACAAAGTGTGATACAAATAAGTAAATAAATGAAAATAAACAAACCATCCATCACATACATGAAGAATGAGGAATGAATACAAGTATGAAATCCAAAAGATCCTAAAAGAGAAATGCAAACTAAATCATCTAAATGCAATATGCTAAAAAGGGTTAGGAAAGGAAATTGTGAATAAACCAAGTGCTCAGACTCACTAGTGATTCCCAGTGGAGTCACCAATTTGTCGCATCCTATTCTTGAAATAAAAGGAAAGGTGTTTTTGAAAAAATGAGTTTTTTTATTTTAGAAAATGAAGAAAAATGCCTAAAATGGGACTTAAAAAAATGTGATGGTTTTGGTCTAAAATAATAGTCTAAAAAAGGGATTTTAGAAAAGGAGAGTCTCTACTTGGTATCGAGTTTAGGTAGACCAAATCACCCAAAAATGTTTTAAAAAATAAAGACAAATAAAATCATTTTAAATGACTCCAGATTTTTGAAAATGAGAGAAAAGGTTCGGGAGTCACAGTTGAAGAAAGGGAAGGTAAAGATTTGATTGATTCAAATCTAAGACACTCTTTCAATCTAACCAAAGTTAGTTCGAGATTAAGTCAAAAATTTTTCTAATCTAACCTCTAAATTTATTACACTCTAATGCTTCCATATGGATGCAAATTTAGACTTAGAGGATATCGGGGGGAACGAAATGTCTCTTCAAAATTTAGTTAGTATCAATCATATTAATTATGAAATTCAAGAATGATCCCTTAAAGAGTCACAAAAATGCGAAAGATGAGATTCAAAGAAAAGAAAATTGTTGTAGATAGATAAATATACATGACCTAAAATAGAGAAAAGCAACATAATGAGTATGAAAAATAAAAATTTGTGACACAATTTTCCTTTTTATAGAGGGGTAATAGCGTGTTAAGGTTAAGAAGTCATACTTGCTTATTTTTTATATTCGAAAGATGACTCTTCTAACCTAAATAATAAAATGGACTAACTTATTTTCTAATTTGCCAAATGAAATACAAGTCTAAATAACATGACTTGTGTGAGAACCCTCACTTTAAAATACAATTTGTCTAAACTACATGCCTTACTCTAAGAATGAAACCACGGATTATAAGTCCTAACATTGTATCCCCTATGTGTTATCGTATGCTCTAAGAAATTAAAACGTTTTTTCTTGAGTTAGTTTTAACTATTTCACCACTTATAATATACCCTTGCATAGCATTCTACATGTATTAAAACAATTTCCATGCATTACATTTCATATCCTTTCACTTCAACTAAAACAATTTTTTTAGTTAGTTTTATTTTCCACCACTCACATTGTACCAAGTGGCTTTTATTTGTGGTTGGGACTTTATGTGAGATATTAGTGGTGTTAAATAGGTATTGCTACATTTGGAAGGGTTGAAACATAATTAGTCAAAGGATTAATAGAAGTTGTGGACAAGAAGTGACCGTGTGGCAAAATCCTAGCCAAGCATTTTGTTGACTAAGGGTTAAGAGACAAATTTAAGATGGACTTGGCCATTTTCTACTCCTTATGGCCGAATTTCTTAGGGCTTAGCAAGGAAGAGAGAGAGCTCCAACATCTTGCTTTCTAACCCTAGCTTAAACTTGAGCAAAAACCAAAAGAGAAAGAGTTTGAGTTAGTGAAAAATTTTCCTCCAATCTAGTGCTTGATTCAAGCTTGAAGTTCTCACTTTTGGTGGATTGATTTGGTGGCTCAAGCATCTTACAAGAAAGGTAAGTACACTTTAAATGGTAGTTTTATGGTAATATATCATGTGCATCAAAGTGTTAATGGCAAACTACAAGTTGTTTGATTGAGATTTGGAGTAATCTCTTGGAATAAACCAAAGAGTAGTTGAGTTAGGTGGCATGCCTACCAAGTGTTTGATGAAATGTTTGCACTTTGGTCATGGTTATTTATGAGGTGTGTGATCCTTAATCTTTGGTTTTATTGTGTTATATGAAGTACTTAATGCCTTGAGGGCAAACTAGAAGTTGCCCTAAACTAGAAATTGTGGTTAAAACTCTTGAACTAAAAAAGTAGTAAGTGAGTTAGTAAGTATGCCTACCATGTGTTTGATGAAATGTTTGCACCTTGTTCATGTGTGTGTGTGAGGTATTAACATGTTTTAAACCTCTTTTGAGTTAGATCTAATACTTGTTATGTGAAGGGAGTGAAAATCATAAAAGGGGTGAAAGTTAGAAGATTTTGGTGAAAGTGCTGTCCATAATTTTAAGGGCTTGCTGCCCTGTTTTGTTTTGGTATTTTTGTGTTTAATTTGGCTACAAATGTGAGGGATATATGTTGGGTTATGTGTGTGGAGGTTGTCTACAAAAAAATTAGCCATTTTGGTTGGATAAATTTTGAGTTATAAACAAAGAGGCAAAACTGGACTAGGTCCAGAAATTTTCTGACCAGCAATCTTGTGAAGGTCATAACGATTTACTCGATGATCGGAATTGAGTGCTGTTTGTGGCATTTGAAAGTAGACTCTTAGAGCTTTAAAATGGTACCAAGATCATTTTCTGGTTTGACCCGAGCGATTCGTGGCGAGACTTGAAAGTTGGCTGTCCGTGCGGTACTGTTCATC